>NC_090647.1:235935946-236215946 GCF_040937935.1 Hyperolius riggenbachi | reverse complement strand
AGAACCCCTGAAAGGGACACTGAGCAGGGGCACATTGTATGTTTTTAAAGGGACTCCAAGATCAAATTAAACGCAAAATGTGAACTTACCCGGGCTTTGCTGTAGCCCAGTGTTGGTCTGTAGTTGGCCGGCGGATCCTGGCGACACTCGTGCCGAGTGTCGGGCTCCTTCTTCCGCATACATCACGCGTAACGTCATTACGCCGGCCGCCTCGCGTCATCACGGTGGCCGGCGTGACAGTACGGCGCATGCGCGATTAAACCACGCATGCGCCGTACTGTGACGCCGGACGCCGTAATGACGTTACGCGTGATGTATGCGGAAGAGTGTCGCCAGGATCCGCCGGCCAACCATTTCTGAAGAGGCATTGGGAGAAGACCCGGAGGTACGTCGTGGGAACTACAGACCAGCACTGGGCTACAGCAAAGCCCGGGTAAGTTCACATTTTGCGTTTAATTTGATCTTGGACTCCCTTTAAGTATACCCAAGTGTATATGAAGTGTATACACTTCCTCTCTTAATCCCTCTCCATCCCGGTATGCCCACTCTCAATGCTATTGAAAACATGGCTCCTACAGAAAGTAGAGCTGAAACATGAAAAATGATGTCTGTGGGTCCTTACAGCGCATGCGCAGTCTCTGTCTCCTCGAATTATTTTCCGACTCTCTGCATCGCATCATAGTTCCGTGCACTATGACGCGTGCCACAGAGAGGAGGGGAGGAAGAAAGTAGAGTAGCCTGAACCTGCATGCGCTGTAAAAGAGAACTAAAAAGCAATGAATAATTGCTACATATACTCTTTACACTTTAAATGTCTATTTTGCACACTGGTGCTTTGTGTTGGACACAGAAGAAGATCTACAAAATTAAGGGATTGCATCACACAAGCAATGTGACACATACAACTAAGTATTCTGCATAAATATATGTTTTTGTATTAACAATGTCATTGCATTTCTTTTGCGATTATTTAGTCCAACACAATGTGTCAGTGTCAGAGATCGTACAACAAAAGAGAAGAAACTTATCCTTTTTTAAGAAAAAAATTTATTTTTGTGAAAAGTTTTTCTTTTCTTTTTTTTTTTTTTTTTAAAGGGGAACTACAGCATAAACAAATATACTGTCATTAAGTTACATTAGTTATGTTAATTAGAATAAATAGGTAATATAATCTCTTACCCACCCTGTTTTAAAAGAACAGTCAAATGTTTGTGATTCATGGGGACAGCCATCTTTCTCATGGGGGCAGCCATCTTTTTGGTTGAAAGGAGGTGACAGGGAGCAGGAGACACAGTTCCAACTGTCCTGTGTCCTGATCACCCCTCCCAGCTGCACACCCTAGGCTTCAAATGTCAAATTCAAAATGTTAAAAAAAAAAAAAAATTGCACCAAAACAGCAGAACGAGAACAACAACATCAGAAATCCCATCATGCTTTGCCCGGATTCAGGGGCAAAATGCCCGGGCAGTTTTCTTCTGTACAGCTAAAAATGAGGCTTGTATAAGAGAAACAAAGTTCTGATGCTGTGAAACACCAGGCCTGTGAACCTTGCTGCATTGTGGAAAATAGCTGTTTACAGCTGTTTCCAACTGCCAAAAAACCATGCAGCAGCTACATCACCTGCCAGCAGTAAAAATCTTCAACCAAAAAAAACAACAACAAAAAAACCCCTCAGTCCACCCTACCCCCTGTCCCCTTCAATTGGCGGACCTCCTCCTCCACATTCGCCATATGCTGGCGCATCTCCAGCATCTGCTGCTTTAGTATGCGGATTTCCCGCTCATGCCTCCTCTTCGTCTTCGTCAGCCTCCTCACCTGGCCCCTCAGCCTCGTATATGTTGATAGAGGAACTGTAGAAAAAAATGTGCAAAATAGGTAAACCCAGCAATCCATCAACTTGTACATATTTCAATCTCATTGATCATCCCTAAAATTAAGAACCTGTAATGTAATACATATAACATAGCATTTACTTGCTTTTCCATAGTATGCAATGTTAATCATACAGTAAGAGAATTTTACCATAAAGCGGTGTACTGGCTCGACTAACATAAGCCCTCTGGCTATGATGGCTGGGGCCAGGTGAGGAGGCCCTTGACGAAGAAGGAGGCCTGGGTGCAGAGGATCCCCGGGGCCGGGCAGTGCGGGCACCACTTGCAGCTGTAGTAAGGAGTAATGAATAATACAATTTAATCAAAATATATGATAAAATGGATACAAAGTAATAACTTTATTGTTTGAACTACAATTACTTTTATTTCTATTTTCAAGTGAACTTTGATAAGGACCTTACTCTAAACACAGAACAAAAAATCATATTCTTATTCCTTTAATGTATTTATTATACATGAAAGAATATGACTCTTCAATACAGTAAAATAAAACTAGGATAGGCTTCAAAGTGATCCTTTGCGGCTATTGCGGCCTCCGGGACGTAATAGTAGCATAGGGGGCGATATTTTTGCTGGGAACACGAAGAATCACTCGCGCTCCCAATTCCTGTCGGTTCCTGACAGCGAAACCGGAAGTGGTCGCCGTGGGGTCCAGGAGGATCTGAGCGAGGCGGCGAGGGCACCGATCGACTGCAGGGGGCTCAGGGAAGCCACAGTTGAGTCAAAATCTTTTTCTTTTTTTTTTACAGGCTTAAGGATCACTTTAAAGAGAGCACTTGGAACGCAGACTGGGGCAATGGTTCATCTTGTAGTAGGAATACGACCCTGGGCACACAGTCAAGATATCAATGGTGTGGCTCCGAGACAACTCTGTGTATGTCCTTGAGTGGCCCAGCAAGAGCTTAGGCTTCAATACGATTGAATAGCTCTGGAGAGATCTTTAAAAAAAATTGCTGTGCAACAAAGCCGGACCATCCACAAGGCAAACCTAGCCACTTGCCTAGGGCCTGGAGAGGATATAGGGTCCAGATGGACGACAGCACCTATCAAATTTTTCTAAAAAAAAAAAAAAGTTAATTGATCATCAGTGGTTATCAAAAACCAATGTTAAGCCTAGGGGCCCATTTTTTTTAATAACTTTATTTGCATGAATGCAGTATAATCAGTACATATTGCACAAATATCATCACTATGCCCACACAGAAGCACAAAATAATATGTTTTAACCCATTTTGGAATAAGCCCCTAACAAAACAAAATGTGGGAAAAGTGCTGCACTGTGAATACCTTACGGATATATACTTTAACTGTACATACTGCACAACTCTATAGTATTCAGCCCATGGAATTATTTTTTAGGATAAATACATACAGCATATAAAACCCAAAATAGACATACATAAACTAATAGTTTGCTGACTTACATCCTATTTGGGCAACCACCCGCCTGAGCAGGTCCTGGTCCCTCCTCTTAAGGTCACTCCATAACATTTGGACCTGCTTGGTGGTGAGGTCCCGCCGGTACTCGGCCCTCAGGATCCCCTGAACCCTTCTCACCACGTCCCTTTTCTCCCTCGGGGTGGTGAGGTCATACCGGCCTCTTGTAAATTCCTGGAAAAGAAATATTACAGTATTAATGACCACTGTATTATACCTTCATTAATTAAGAATCTTCTTACTTACAGCATAATGTAAAAGATTATAATATTATTCATAATGACAGTTTTCAAAAATTGTGGGAAGCAACCAACTATGACTTCGGGCAGATACTAGGGATCAACGATGACTAGTGCCACCTATAACTGCTGACATTGCTAGCCATAATAACTACATCATTTCATTTCATGTGTGATTGGACTGACAGAGAAGATCCTGTGACAGCAAGCATCAAATATATAATTGAATGGATTCCATGAACTGGCCGCGGCGTCTATAGACTTTGTGCCAGTTCATAGCCATGGGCGTCCGCACAAAATTTTCCAGGGGGGGGGGTGCAAAAAGGCAGGGAAGAAGTGGTGCGCCGCAAATTTTAGAGAAGATGTGTGCGCCGAAAAACCTGAGGGTTATGTTGTGCGGCGCACGTACGCGCCGCCCCCAAAAATGGGTGCGGCCATGGACCAGAATGTGGGTGTGGCCATGGGTGGCGACAAATTTTCGTTTACTTAGCAATGTGGGACATTAGATTAGGACAGTGGTGGCGAAACTTTTGGAGGCCGAGTGCCCAAACTGCAACCCAAAAGTCAATTTATCTATCGCAAAGTGGCAACAGCAATTTAAAACTTCATACAAACGTTTTAACTCATACATGAACATTATTGAAAATCCAAGTTGAAAATAAACTGTGAAGATAAACAATTTCTTTCATCCTACTCCTGAAAAATGTATTCGTTTTTTAGAACCTCACAGTTTTATTTTCCGTTTTAAAAAGCAAAAATGTAGGTTTAATGCTATTGTCTCATAGGATAATGATTCAGCTTTTCCCAGAGGCCCCCAACAAGACAAATTTAGCAATCATCATGAGGCCCCCAAGAAATCAACAGGCTCCCAACAAGACACATTCAGCAATCTTGAGCCCCCCAACAAGACAAATTCAGCAATCATGATGCCCCCAACAAGACAAATTCAGCAATCATGAGGCCCCCAACAAATCATGAGGCCCCCAACAAGACATTCAGCAATCTTGAGGCCCCCAAAAAATCATGAGGCCTTCAACAAGACGAATTCAGCAATCATGAGGCCCCCAACAAGACAAATTCAGCAGTCATGAGGCACATAAATAGACAGGATTTCACATAAATAGGCAGAATGCCCCCTTAATATGGTAGACACCTCTCACCTGGATTCTCAATTCTCCTCTACTGGCTGTTGTGCCTGGCAATACTGTTTTTGCTTGGATTGGGGATGACGTGCGCGCTGAAAGGCCTTGCGTGATGCTGTGGCCAGGCTGGCTGGCGGTGATGCTGTGACCTGGCTGGCGGTGATGCTGGGCTGTGCTTGGCTGGTTGAAGTAAATGCTGTCCCCTAGTTTAGGTAGCGGCAGGAACCCCCAGGTTAGGAAGTGACAAGGACCCCCCCAGTAAAGTAGTGACAGGGACCCCCAGTAAGGTAGTGACAGGAGACCACCAGGTTATGAAGTGACAGGAGACCCCCAGGTTAGGAAGTGACAGGGGACCCCCAGGTTAGGCAGTGAGTGACAGGGACCCCTTTAGGCAGTGAGTGACAGGGAGCCCCTTTAGGCAGTGAGCGACAGGTGCCCCCTCCCTCTCTCTAGCCGCCGCTCTTCCCCCCTCACCTTGCAGCAACTTCAGACCTCGATCAGCGGCGACCCGACCAGTAAGTGCGGGCGCCGGACGCACCCGCTCTATATGCGGAAGTGATGTCACTTCCGCATATCAGTGCGGTGTGCTAGGTCCTAGCGCCCGCACGGCTGGTCGCCGCCTGATCGAGGTCTGACGCGGCGGCCAGGAGGGGGTGAGCGGCGGCTACAGGGGGGTGAGCGGCCCAAATTGCGTTTACTTTCTGCTGAAATGTGGCCCAAATTGCGTTCATTTTCTGAAGAAATGTGGGCCAAATAGCGTTTATTTTCGACTGAAATGTGGCCCAAATTGCGTTTATTTTCTATATATAAAGAATATATAAAGATTAGAGAAATGCAGTCAGAAACAGTAGCCAAAAACTATACATTCTGTTAATAGATTGCTTACCTCAATTAGCATAACTTTCATCCTGAGGGGAATCTTAGGAGGCATGTTGATGGCAGACAGTGCTGTGTGCGATGGCAGTGCTGATGCGTGTGATGCGTCCTCTCCACGCGTTTGCCGGTGCCTGCTCTGGCCAACTTCCTGTCTCTACGCATCAGCCAATCAAAACTTCCGCTTGTGATGTACGCGTGTACGTACGCGTACGGAGGCAAAGTACGCATGCGCAGTGCTTACAGAGGGGGAATACGGAAGGCTTTACGCTTGCCGACTACACCATACGCATCGTCGTTGGCAATCTAGTTCGCACATGCGCGGTACAATCACGGGTAACGCGTAAAGAAAATCCGCATGCGAGCATAATGTTACGCATACGGCTACGATAGCTACGCGGAGATGCGAAGTTAGATGGGACAGTTACGGTATCCTTACGCGTAACTTCGTAAGTTTACGCGTAATTACAGTGATGTACCGTAAAAAATTGCCTACGTCGTAACCGTAATTGCGTAATGCGTAATAGCGTAAAATTACGCGGAATGATCCGTAAGCGTAGATTTTTCCATTACGACCAGCACTGCTATGTACTCTGTAAAGTGCTGCAGAAGATGTCAGTCCTATAGAAATACATTCTAATAATATGGTAGGACGTTACACTATGACTCTGGTAGGGGGTTAGAAAGTGAGCTCCTCTAAAAACAGTCAGTGACGGGACTATGTACTCTGTAAAGTGATGTGGACGATATCAGTGCTATATAAATAAATAATAGTAATAATAATAATGTAATTTAGTTAGGACACTTTTTTCCAATTTAAAATTTTACATGTTTTTGTCTTTTCTTAGGAGCATGTGTGAGGAGCTGTGATAATTGCTTGTGGCCTATTAATCTACAAGTAAAACATGTGAGCTGCATTAATACAGTGTCTACAGAATGTAACCTAGGCTTTGTCCACCATTGATACTGTATATGTACAGTATATACCCACACAACTACGCAATCATGTAAGAATAATCAATTTATAAATTAAACAAATACAGTTCTAATTGTTTAAAATGTTATCCAATTGTCATTTACTTACATAAAATAGTGTGTGTGTGTGTGTGTGTGTGTGTGTGTGTGCGTGCGTGCGTGCGTGCGTGCGTGCCATGGTCACACGCGTAAACACCTTGACCAATTTCAATTGAGGTGATCGAGATTACAAATTCAGGAAAAGTGGGCAGAGCATAAAACAGCCAATCAAATTTCAGCCATTCACTTAAAATGAGAAAATGTAAACTGCAGCCATTCTTATACTGCTAATGGCAGGGATCTCAAACTTGGCACAGTTGGTCACTGGGTGGCTGGGATTAATATTCAGGAGAGTGGGCAGAACCAAAAAGAAAACAATCAAAATTCAATTATTGATTTTCAAGGGGAATATATAAACTGCTGCCATTCTTACACTGTTAATGCTAGAGACCTCAAAACTGCTACAGTCGGTCATTGGGTGACTGGGATTCAAATTCAGAGAAGGGGCAGAGCCACAAACAGCCAGTCAGATTTCTTTGCTTGATAAACTGCTTCAATTCTGACATTATTGAGGCCAAGGACCACAAAGCTCACAAACTTGGTCACTGAGGGTCTGTGTGTGTCAAGGTTACAAAAAGTGAGCAGAGCCAAAAAAAACCCCAAATTTCTCACTGGGAATTTGTAAACTGCAGCAATTCTTAAACTGTTAATGGTAGGGTTCTCAAACTTGGCACAGTTAGTCACTGGGTGACATGGATTAATATTCAGAAAAGTGGGTGGTGCCTACAACAGCCAATCAAAATTCCCCTATTGATTTTCAAGGAGAATATTTTAATTACTGCCCTTTTTACACAGTTAATGGCAGAGGCCTCAAACCTAGTACAGTCAGTCATTGGGTGACAGGGGGTTCAAATTCCAAAAAGGGGATGGAGCCACAAACAGCCAATTATATTTTTTCATTTCAAAGCGAACATTTTAATTATTGATTCCAAGGACCCCAAACCTCCTAAACTTGGTCATTAAGAGACTGTGTCAAGGTTAGAAAAAGTAGACAGAGCCAACATCCAAATACATACCCAGGCAACACTGGGTCTTCTGCTAGTGATTTAATAAATTAAGAAATTAGTAGATAAAACATAAACTGTAAACAATGTAGAACTATCACACACAGCTAGGTAGAAAACCATCATTGACTGGATGATAGTAAGATATTTTCATAGATCTTCTAATTTTATTATTATACAACCCATTCCAAACAACATCTGTAAGTATCTTTAACCCCCTACTGTGCCTTATGTGCAAATACAACTGTAATAATGTTACCTCATCTGTCAATATTAATAGAGTCTTTTACAAATTATAGCAATGATGCAAATGCTAAAATGTTCCATTGTAATGGATTTTTCCTGATAGAAGGGAGTGACACGCAACACGTCCCTAATTGATGACATACAGTAATTGCTTACTTTTGCTGCATACTTGCGGCATTTAAGGTGGCTGCTTATAGGTTCCAACTTTATACACATTCCTGACCATAAACAACACCATTCTTTCAATGTTTCCATTCTTGCTGATCTGAATGTAGCCGAATACGTCTTGCAGATTCTGTCAGGGGAACACATGAATGCATGTAAAGCACATACTGTTTCTGAACAAAAGAATAGTGCTAGCAAAAATTGTGACTTGAAAGAAATTTTTGAATGAAGGCCTTGGAAGGTAGATAAAAGTTATGCCAGAAGATTTACAATTATCACAAGAAGTGACTGTAATGCTGTAATGTACTTAGTCAAGAAGGCGCTGCAGGATCCCAGAAGCAGTTCAATTTATGGCTATGCTAATATATATGAGTCACAGACTTGGATAATGTTACTTTATTGAGTTTGAGGTAATTCTTCTTTCAGCCACTGATCTGCAAGTGAGGGTATTAATATTAACAAAAATAGATGTGTCAAGATTGTGCAAAAATTGTACAATAGAATTATTATAATTATAATTATTATTATTATTATTATTTATTGTATTTATAAAGCGCCAACATATTACGCAGCGCTGGACAATAAATATATACAATGATACAAGGATGACAGACATAACAAGGTTATACAACATAGAACAAAGTTAAACATGCAAATTGTTCAAAATACATGATCATGCGATATGGGCTGGTTAGGTAGGCCCAGTAATACAAGTACAGGCTGTCATAGGACAGGAGCACACAATCCTGTAGATTACACTAGGGAGTGGAGGACCCTGCCAGAGGCTTCCAATCTAAAGGGAGGGGTGGAAACACTAGGTGGGGCTGTTAAATATTCCTTAGAGAGTTACTGTGTGGTAGGAGGTGGGTAGGCCATCATAAAGAGGTGGGTTTTGAGGGCTTGCTTGAATGTGTTGAAAGAGGGAGCAAGTCTGATGGGTGGTGGAAGGGCATTCCAGAGGGTGGGGGCAGCTCTTGAGAAATCCTGCAGGCGGGCATGGGAGTGTGAAATGCATGGGGTGGTGAGGCGAAGGTCATTGGAGGAACGGAGGGGACGACCTGGTGTATACCTGTGAACAAGCTCCGAGATGTAGGTGGGGCAGGTTTTGTGCACAGATTTATACGCCAGGCATAGAATCTTGAAACTTATCCTGAAACGGATAGGGAGCCCGTGCAGGGATTCACAAAGGGGAGATGTGGATGCAGAGCGGTGCGAAGAATGGATGAGTCTTGCAGCCGCATTCATCACTGATTGAAGGGGGGCAGTGCGTTTCAGGGGGAGGCCAGAAAGGAGGGAGTTACAGTAATCAAGGCGGGAGATGATGAGGGCATGGATGAGCAGTTTGGTCGTGTCCGGGGTTAAGAAGGGGCGGATCTTGGAGATATTACGGAGGTGGAAATTGCAGGCTCTGGTGATGTTTTGGATGTGTGGGATGAAGGGGAGGTCAGAGTCCAAGGTGACACCTAGACAGCGGGCCTGGGAGGTAGGGAGAATGGTTGTGTTGTCGATTGTGAGGTGGAAATCTGGGAGGGGTGCAGCAGCATGGGGTGGAAAGATCAGGAGCTCAGTTTTGTCTAGGTTAAGCTTTAGGAACCTAGCTGACATCCAGGAGGATTATAACGCTAGCAATAATTTTATTGACTGAGCTATGACCAGCTTTTCTCAGATTCTGTTTATAGATGAAGCAGGGAATCTGGGTGCTTCATAGACCACAATGTAGGGGCATAACTACAAATAGTGGAGCATTGATAGGGCCCCCAGATGCTCACACCCTTTTTCCTCGCTTCCCCTCGGTGGCCTTCATAGTCTGAGGGCCCATCTTGCAAGGGCCATAAGACAAGTGTGACCATCAAAATCTTCACACCCATTTTAAGTGTAGCTTTTAGTAGAAGGAGTGAAGGTTAGTAGTTGGGGCTCCCTTACAGCTCTGGGTTTCCCTGTAGATACGCCCCCTGCTGCAATTTTAATTGCAGATATAGTGGTGCCCACTGTATATTTTGAAGAAAAATCACAGGATGCAAAATCATCATCTCAAATGGATACTTAAAGAGGAACTCCAGTGAACATTTTACTGTTGGCAGGTGATGTAGCTGCTGCATGGTTTTTGGCAGTTGGAGACAGCTGTAAACAGCTATTTCCTACAATGCAACAAGGTTTACAGACAGGAAACTGCCAAAAGTTCGAACTTTTCTTGTGGGAGGGGTTACTTGTGTGAGGGGTTTCACCACAATATCAGTCATACAGCGCCCCCTGATGGTCTGTTTGTGAAAAGGAATATATTTCTCATGTTACATAGTTACATAGTTATTTTGGTTGAAAAAAGACATACGTCCATCGAGTTCAACCAGTATAAAGTACAACACCAGCCTGCTCCCTCACATATCCCTGTTGATCCAGAGGAAGGCGAAAAAACCCTTACAAGGCATGGTCCAATTAGCCCCTAAAGGGAAAAATTCCTTCCCGACTCCAGATGGCAATCAGATAAAATCCCTGGATCAACATCATTAGGCATTACCTAGTAATCGTAGCCATGGATGTCTTTCAACGCAAGGAAAGCATCTAAGCCCCCTTTAAATGCAGGTATAGAGTTTGCCATAACGACTTCCTGTGGCAATGCATTCCACATCTTAATCACTCTTACTGTAAAGAACCCTTTCCTAAATAAATGGCTAAAACATTTTTCCTCCATGCGCAGATCATGTCCTCTAGTCCTTTGAGAAGGCCTAGGGACAAAAAGCTCATCCGCCAAGGTATTATATTGCCCTCTGATGTATTTATACATGTTAATTAGATCCCCTCTAAGGCGTCTTTTCTCTAGACTAAATAAACCCAGTTTATCTAACCTTTCTCGATAAGTGAGACCTTCCATCCCACGCATCAATTTTGTTGCTCGTCTCTGCACCTGCTCTAAAACTGCAATATCTTTTTTGTAATGTGGTGCCCAGAACTGAATTCCATATTCCAGATGTGGCCTTACTAGAGAGTTAAACAGGGGCAATATTATGCTAGCATCTCGAGTTTTTATTTCCCTTTTAATGCATCCCAAAATTTTGTTAGCTTTAGCTGCAGCTGCTTGGCATTGAGTACGATTATTTAACTTGTTGTCAATGAGTACTCCTAAGTCCTTCTCCAAGTTTGATGTCCCCAACTGTATCCCATTTATTTTGTATGGTGCTAGACCATTAGTACGTCCAAAATGCATGACCTTACATTTGTCAACATTGAATTTCATCTGCCATGTATGTGCCCATATAGCCATCCTATCCAGATCCTGTTGCAATATGACACTATCTTCCTGAGAGTTAATGATTCTGCACAATTTTGTATCATCTGCAAAAATAGCAACATTGCTCACTACTGCATCTACTAGGTCATTAATAAATAAATTGAAGAGCACTGGACCCAGAACAGACCCCTGTGGGACCCCACTGCTAACAGTCTCCCATTTTGAGTATGATCCATTGACCACAACTCTTTGTTTTCTGTCCATTAGCCAGTTCCCTATCCATGAACACAGACTCTTCCCCAGTCCTTGCATCCTCAACTTTTGCACCAGACTTTTGTGGGGAACAGTGTCGAAGGCCTTTGCAAAGTCCAAGTATATCACATCTACAGCATTCCCAATATCCATATTAGCATTCACTACCTCATAAAAGCTGAGCATGTTAGTCAAACAGGACCTGTCTTTAGTAAACCCATGTTGATGCTGAGAAATAAGATTATTTTCTACTATGAAGTCATGTATAGTATCTCTTAGTAACCCCTCAAATAGTTTGCATACAACTGATGTTAAACTTACAGGTCTATAATTTCCTGGATCAGATTTTTTGCCCTTCTTAAATAATGGGAAAACGTGGGCTGTACGCCAATCCACTGGGACTCTGCCAGTTGCAAGAGAGTCACAAAAGATAAGATAAAGGGGTTTATCTATAACTGAACTTAATTCCCTTAGGACCCGAGGATGCATGCCATCCGGGCCAGGTGCCTTGTCTATTTTTAATTTATTTAGTCTTGCCTTCACTTCTTCCTGCGTTAAGTATTTAATATTACAGTTAGAAGATTGAGACTCTTCCGCCTCTGTAGTTTGCAACAGTGCTGTTTCTTTTGTGAAGACAGAAGCAAAGAAAGCATTTAATAACTCTGCCTTACCTTGGTCATCCACCATTGAGTTCTCATCCTCATCCTTTAGGAGTCCTATACAGTCAACCTTTCTTTTTTTTAGAGTTAATGTACTTGTAAAACTTTTTTGGGTTAGATTTGATATCCTTAGCGATTTGTTTTTCAGCTTCAATCTTTGCCTGCCTAATTTCTTTTTTACAATTTTTATTGCACTCCTTATAATTGCTTAGTGCAGCCTCTGTCCCCTCCTGTTTTAAGACCTTATAGGCATTCTTTTTCCTCTTCATTTTATCTTTAACCTTTCTATTCATCCATAGAGGCCTTTTTTTATTCCTAGACATTTTGTTTCCATATGGGATATACATACTACAGTATTGATTGAGTATAAGTTTAAAAGCTTGCCATTTCCCTTCAGTGTCTTCCCCTTGTAGTACATTATCCCAGCTATTGGGATAAAGTTAAATTTTTGGTTGGAGTTTCTCTTCAAATAAAGTGTAATGCAGCTGCCAAAGGGGATGTGGCCAATAAAACAGCAAAATCAACACACACAATAGTACATTATCAGCAATGTATCTGATATTCTATTAGTGACCATTTCCTGCACCCAGATTTCTGTGGTGTCCATTTTGCAAGATCCTGGTGGGGAGGTGGGGGGGATTGTTAGTGTTAGGAGTAGGTGGGGGGGAGGTTAATGTGAGAATTAAGGTAGTTAGGTATTCTACTATCAGTAATGCTAGGCAACCAAATTCTTGGGCTTTTTTTTCAATGTACGCATATACAGGATAAGTGGGATCCGTTGAAAAGGGCTCCTGAGCTGTCTGTATGAAAAGGGCTCCTCCATAGACATCAATGTTATTTCTGCAAATATGAGCTACAAGGTGGTGAAAAGACCACCCAGCGTTTATTTGAAAAGGGCTCCTGGAAAATAGGGCTCCTGGTGTAGCCCATATATACCAAAATCGGCTACAAAAAGGGCGCCTGGTGTAGCCCATATGCCAACTTCGGCTACAAAGGGCACATGGTATAGCCCATATATGCCAACTTCATCTACAAAGGGCGCCTGGTGTAGCCCATATATGCCAAATTCGGCTACAAAGGGCACCTGGTGTAGCTGAAAAAGCTAGTTTTAGTTTATTTAAAAGGATGCTGTTATAGGCAAAATTTGTTGGGCTATAAAAGGGCTCTAGATATTGCTAATAAAAGTGATTATTATGACCTAACTGCTCCCTACTCGCACACAGAACCCTCCCCTGATGGTGCCTAACCCTAACCCCCCAGGTGGTGCCTAACCCTAAGACTCCCCTGGTGGTGCCTAAACTTAAGACCCCCCAGGTGGTGCCTAACCCTAAGCAGGGCCGGATTTCTGGGAAGGTCACAGAGGCCATGGCCTAGGGCGATAAAAATCAGCAGGGCGCAGAACTTGGAGAGACAAGAGGTCACATGTCAAAGTAAATCACCTCTCCTGCTTTGCTCTGGTCTGCCTAAATTCCAGAGATCCCTGCATCTCTCTTACTTGTGCAAAGTGTGTGATGGTGTGTCAGCATCTGCTGTCACCTGTATGACGAGAGGGGACAAACAATCTGCTGTGAGAAGAAAAATATATTGGCTCAAGTAGCAGAACTCTTGAGTTCCGATTAGTTTTTTCTTTTTTCATTCAGCACGCATTCATGGGCAGGAATTAGCAGCTCTCCCCGTCCCTGACTGATGTTAGTTTATTATTAGTAGGTCAGTACTGTTAAAGACCTCAGATCTGTCAAATTTATGGCTTTTTTTTTCTCCTAGAGAATGACAACAACATTCTTTGTGCTAGTTTAACTCTTTCCTGGCTTTTTTTTTGCCAGCAAAGTTCTGTGTTAGCCATCAGTGAAAGCAGGATGTTTTGAAACAGGATGACAACTGTGTTACATTTATTTATATTTACAAAACAATCAATGCATCTCCTGCTGACTGTATATATAGCTGTGTGCCTAACATCTTGTATACAGTGACAAAGTCTGAAGACGGCTCATTAGCCAAAGGCTCACTGTTTTTCTTTTGGTTAGCCAATAAAAAGTGTTATTCTGTTACAAAACTTCCTGCTGACTGATTTTAAGATCTGTCTTAAGTGCTAAATTGTCACTGTGTAAAGTACACCTGAGCTTATGCTGGGTACACACAATGCAATTTTCTGACAGCTTTACTGTCAGATCGACTATTTCCAACATGTCTGATCTGCTTTCCAATCAATTTTCTGAATGATTTTTCATAGAAGTGAACAGCAAATTGATCGAAAAATTGAAATTAGATCAGACATGATGGAAATAATCGCCCTGACAGTAAATCTGTCAGAAAATTGCATCATGTGTACCTAGCATTACACTACATCTATGCCAGTTTGTGTAGTGTCAGATCCTTCTAATTACCTGTTCTCTGTTTTGGATAGGCTTCTCTGCATTGTGCTACACTGTCCCCTATTTGTGGCTCTGATGGCAGCTAGTTGCACAGAGGACAAAGAAGCAGCGCTGTCCACTGGGGCTCCTTGTGATTTTGCACTCCTGTATGCATGTGCACAGGAGCCGAGGGAGTGATATGGGTATGTGCACTTGACAAGTGCTGCTGAGTGCTCATACATGAGCATCATTTCTGAAGTGTGCAAGCCAGAACACTATCGCCTGCTGTGCATGCAGACAGGAGCGCAAAATTACATGGAGTGGACAGAGCATGCACTGCTGCTTTGTTGAGTGGGGCAAAGCAGCAAAACAGAGGGGGGCCCGTTCAAACTAGTCGGAGTTGGACAGAATGGGGGGGGGGGGCGGTTGGTGACAGCCGGCCTAGGGCGCTGGAAAGTACAAATCCGGCCCTGACCCTAAGACTCCCCTGTTGGTGCCTAGCCCTAAGACTCCCCTGGTGGTGCCTAGCCCTAGGACCCCCCAGGTGGTGCCTAACCCTAAGACCCCCCAGGTGGTGCCTAACCCTAAGACTCCCCTGGTGGTGCCTAACCCTAAGACTCCCCAGGTGGTGCCTAACCCTAAGACTCCCCTGGTGGTGCCTAGCCCTAAGACCCCCCCCCCAGGTGGTGCCTAACCCTAAGACTCCCCAGGTTGTGCCTAACCCTAAGGCTCCCCTGGTGGTGCCTAACCCTAAGACCTCCCAGGTGGTGCCTAACCCTAAGACCCCCCAGGTGGTGCCTAACCCTAAGACCCCCCCCCCTGCTTGTGGTGCCTAATCCTAACCTCCCCTGCACCCTCGAATTAAAAATCTCGGCTATTAAAGGGTTCCCTTTTGTAGCAGAATCAAAAACCTTGTAGCCTAAAACCTTGTATCTGAATAAAAAATATGGGCTACAAAGGGGTGCCCTACTGTAGCCGAAAACCTTGTAGCCAAATAAAAAATATGGGCTACAAAGGGGTGCCCCACTGTAGCCGAAAACCTTGTAGCCCCCCAAAAAATATGGGCTACAAAAGGGTGCCCGCTTGTAGCCTATATCAAAACTCGGGCGGTGGGATCCGTTGAAAAGGGCTCCTGAGCTGTCAAATAGACGCTGATAAGTCAGACCCCAAGAATAGGATAAAGAGGTGTGTGTTTTCTAGACAAAGCCACATTGTTACTCTAATGAATTACTGAAAAATGATTTTATCTGCTATGGTCCCTGTTGGTCAGATTTGCCTATTTCTGTTAAGAAAGAAAGTTTAGAAAATGATCCTAAATGGGAGCAAAGGCAGCAGTGAAAACCCAAAAGATCTTATTATCCCTATCTACAGTATACAAAATTAAATAGTGTAGTTAACTACTTGCCGACCGCTCCACGCCGATTGTCGTGAACGTGGCGGCAGCCCCAGGACCACTCTACGCCGATTGGCGTGAATGGCGCGCGCATCTCCGCCTTCAGTCTCCCATCGTCTATTAACATAGTACAGCTCTGCGATCTAAGGCAGCGCTGTACTGGGGACAGCCGTGTGACATGGCTGTCCCACTGGGACACAGGAGAGCAATCGGCTCTCATAGGCTGAAGGCTATGACAGCCGATCGCCGTGATTTGCTGGCTGGGGTGAGAGAGGGATTTAAGAAAAATAAAAATAAATTGCAGAATTGATTTTTTAACCACTTTACCCCCACGCATATGAATTTCTCCATCCCTTTTTCCATCCTTTCACCCCCAGGGACGGAGAAATCTGTACTTTCCGCGCTCCCGCCGCTGCCCGTGCTCCCGCTCGCTGTAGCGTGCACTCCCGCGGGTAAACACGCCGTCCGCCGCCCGCCCGGAGATCAATGAACGGGAAAATCCATTCCCGTTCGTTGATCTAACCCCCGCAATGATCCGCTGCTCTCCGCTAAGCAGCACGATCATTGTGAAAAAAAAAACTTTCTCAGCCTCCTAGTACTTCCTGCAAGCGTGCGGAAGGACGCTTGCAGGTCGCATTAAACAAAAAGTTACTGTTGCCATCTTGTGGCCAAATAGTAAAACTACACCCTAAAGCATTTTTTACATACAAATAAATTAGTTTTACACAAAAAAATGAACTCCTTACCTCCCACACTCCCCAATTTTTTTTTTTGTAATTAAAAAAAAAAAATTACAATTAAAAACAATACATAAATAGTTACCTCAGGGACTGAACTTTTTAAATATATATGTCAAGAGGGTATAACACTGTTACTTTATAAACTATGGGCTTGTAATTAGGGATGGACGCAAAACTGAAAAAAATGCACCTTTATTTCCAATTAAAATATTGGTGCCAAACATTGTGATAGGGACATAATTTAAACGGTTTTATAACCGGGACAATGGGCAAATACATTTCATGGGTTTTAATTACATTAGCATGCATTATTTAAAAACTATAAAGGCCGAAAACTCAAAAATAATAATTTTTTTCCCACATTTTTTCCTATTTTCCCATTAAAACACATTTAGAATAAAATAATTCTTGGCATAATGTCCCACCTAAAGAAAGCCTAATTGGTGGTGAAAAAAACAAGATATAGTTCATTTCATTGTGATAAGTAATGATAAAGTTATAGACGAATGAATGGAAGGAGCGCTGAAAGGTTAAAATTGCTCGGGTGGTCAAGGGGTAAAACCCCTCAGTTGGGAAGTGGTTAGAAAAGAACATAAATATTTATAAAATAATTAAACACCGGGGACATGATCAGACCCCACCAACAGAGCTCTGTTGGTGGGGAGAAAAGGGGGGAGGGGATCAATTGTGTGCTGAGTTGTGCGGCCCTGCAGCGAGGCCTTAGGAAAAATGGCCTGGTCTTTAGGGGGATTTGACACCGCGGTCCTCAAGTGGTTAATCTGTAATATAAAATGATGCACTACCAGTGCTAGTAAACTGCTTCAGAGAATTTTCAGCTTGTTTTTTCTATTACATACTCAGAGAGTCAGTGTCAGAGTGGGAGGTGGAAAAACTGAGGAAATACACCTGCTGGCCAAGCAGCAGAAACCCTGTGTTATCACTAATAATAGAAACCTGCAGCAAGTCTTCACTATGAGCAACAACACATGATTACTGCTGCTTGGCCTGCTAATGGATTTCTCCAGCTTTTCCAGCTCCCAGTCCAACACTGCAGAGAGTAGTATATGGAGTAAGGTCAGAGCCCAGCACCTTAATGGGGCTTTCTGGCTAATGGTACAACCTTCCCCCCTCACCCACCTAGACAGAAAAATCGCTGCTGTCTTGAAATAACGTTGGAAAAAAAATCTGTTTATCATTAATATTACACTGCTTTCTTTATTTTTTAATTTGCTGCTGATGAAGCATAGACAAATAGGAGAAGGTGGGCAGTTATCCTAGTCTTCTACTGTTTTATGGATACAGGAGCTATTTCACAGCAGGCTGATATGTGTAGGACCTAATTGACTACGTCACGAATGTCCAAATGGTGGCCTGTGGATCGCATCAGGTCCTTCAGAGCTCTTGCTCTGGCCAGTCTGTTTGCTGTCTCACTTCACTTCCTCTCACTACTTCTGCCATGCCTACCCCTTTCTCTCTGCCCCCCAAAGCCAGGATGTTGCTGCTCCACTCCCTTCAGTGCGGTGCGAATCTGGACAGCATGCTGCAGATTTCTGCAGCATGCAGATGAATCACTCTAGCCGTGCATTGTATGGCTTAGCGATTCGAGAAGTGCCTGCACAGCAGAACAGGCGCTGCGGCCAAATCAGATAAAGCCACAGTTCCTAGTGGAAATGTTTGGTACTTTTTCAATGACAGTGCTGACATGTTATTTTAAACAGAAGATGAAAAATTATCACTAACAGAAAACCTAAGAGAAAAGTGAAATGAATAGGGGCATAAATGTCTTGGTTCCTTGATATGAAATATAGAAAAATTAAACACTTAGATATAATCAGGTTGATTTTCCTTTCAAGTAAGTTCTACTTATGAAAATTGTAGGGCTAGATGTTTTGAAGAAAAGTTTGAAGAAGACTCATTAAACTGTAATTCCGTTTTCATTAAAACAATTGCTATACTGTATTTCAGCGCTACACAAGTCATTTTGCGTTTTAATGGTATTAAAATGATATTTCCATTTTCATTTGCATCGAAACCATGGCAACGATTCATCCTTTTGTCTCACTCTTTGGCTTACATGCCACCCCTAAATTCTTATCTTCCGTCCATAAAAATTAGCTGCGCAGAACTTTATTTTTTATTTATTTTGTACAGTTTGACCTGATAATAGTAGGCTTAACATTCCATTTATAGTTACCAGTATATCATTCTTGAAAAACTTTAAAAAACACAAACTGAAAGCCACTTCTACTGTATTCTTTTTTCGATCACAAGTTGCAGGATAATAAAATGTGAAGGGAGACTTAAAGATTTTCACCTTAAAGGACAACTGAAGTGAGCAGAATATGGAGGCTAGTCTATATTGCTGTGACAGCGCTCCTCTTCTTTTCTAAAATTTAAACACAGGAAAACAACCGCACATAGTGCATTACTGTAAATCTCAGAGTACAATTCCCCACACGTGCATTTGTGCTCAGATGTGCATCACTCGTGGTGTATACAGCCCCTCCACACTAGCAGCTCACCAGATTGACACCACCTCACAGTCCAGGTGGGTCTAGCGTTTAGCCTTTAGAGCGGCCAACTTCAATGACAACTTCCACAACGCCTTAGTTCAGAGTTAGACAATCCGTGTTTAATGATTAGTTCCACATGAAAGAGATAGTTTAAAAACACACATAGCGTAAAACAGTTTGACTGAAAAATATGGCCTGCGCAATATCAGCGCACTCACATGTGTAGGAAGATATCAGGCATTTCGGGCATTGCAACCCAGCAATAAAGCTCCTCTGCTGGCGGTGTCGGCGTCCCGAACTTCCCCGCTCCTTTTAGCAGCCTGTCTCCTGACCTTCCGCGTTTCCACCTAGGTCCCAGTGACGTCAGCGCTCCTGGTCCTGACGTCACTGGGACCTTTTGACGTTGACTGTACCCTTTTTCTCTATTATGGTATTGATCTTGGGCAGGCACAGTTTGTGTTCATTATAGAATATGGAGGCTGCCATATTTATTTCCTTTTAAATAATACACATTGCCCGGCAGCCCTGCTGATCTATTTGGCTGCTGAAGGCTCTGAAACATACCAGAAACAAGCATGCAGCTAATCTTGTGAATCTGACAATAATGTCAGAAACACCTGATCTGTTGCATGCTTGTTCAGGGTGTGTGGCTAAAAGTATTAAAGGCAGAGGATCAGCAAGACAGCCAGGCAATGAGCATTGTTAAAAAGGAAATAAATATGTCAGCCTCCATATCCCTGTTGCTTCAGTTTCCCTTTAAACACACCCAACCTCTGAGCATGTAGGGACTATGGGGTTTGAGAAGGCCTCTCAGAAACAAGTGCACTTCAAAAGATTAAGGCTGGATTCACACTGCGGATGTTGTATACTATACCCATTATAATGTGTGTGGATGGTGACCGACATTTAACATATATGTTAATACAAAGCCTTACAGTGTAGAGATGTGAACATACCCATAGAATTCTATGGACAGTGAGAAGACATGCAGAATTATTCGGCAACGCAAAGTACGTAGTGTCAGAGGAGTCTAAGGGATGGGGCAGAAAAAAACTTTCCACCACAAGTAGGTCACCAATAGCTATAAGGAGATGCTACACATCCCAAAACATTAAGGGGTGGGATTTAGCAATTTATGTTAGAAATTTCTCTTTGACATGATTTTTGCATGTTGAACATAAATGTAAAAGTGTCTGAAATAATTGCTAAAAGGATTGGAGTGTATACAGTTCTTGCAGTATATACAGTAATTTAGAACAATCCATGTAAACATCCAAAAGAAGGAAATGGTCTGCCACTATTGTATTTTATTGACAATAAGGTGCATGTGCCGAAAGTGCATGAACTGTAAACACAGTTCAGTGCTTATTTAATAAACAAGAACTAGTTATCGCAAGCAATGGTGACTGGGTTGGAGGAGGTGGCAGTGGGTGTCAGAAGGTGCACAGCCTTATGACCATTTTGCAAGGTGTACACCTAGCTTCTCTTGAGACCTAGAGTGAAACAGTCACAGAGAGTCGAGCATTTCCCGGTTCCCACTGCCACCTCCTCCAACCAGGTCACCATTGCTTCCAATAAGTAGATCTTGTTTATTGAATATGCACTGAACTGTGTTTACATTTGATGCACTTTCTGCACATGCACTTTATTGGCAATAAAATAGTACCAGACCATTTTTTTCTTTTGGATGTTTACACGAACTGTTACTTTAGGTCTCGCGCACATTGTTATTTATACTGGCTTTTACTGCTGAGCAACTGTGTAATTATCCATTACCAATTACAGTTGTGGCTGAGTACCTGTCAGTCCTTCTTTGTATCTGTAATTTAGAACAATGTTTTCCAGACTGTGGGTTGTGCACTATGGGTAGGATTAATCCTCAAAGTAGATGGCACATTAAAGCAGTCAGGAAGGATTTCCCTGCAGTCCTGCTATATAGGAGAATATACCCACTCTAATCTTAAAGAGAAACCGTAAGGATTTAACTTCATCACAATCAGTAGCTGATTTCCCCTTTCCAATGAGAAATATTTTCTTTTTCTCAAACGGGTCATCGGGGGCTCTGTACAGCTGATATTGTGGTGAAACCCCTCCCACAATGTGATATCGGCACCAGGGTTTTGACATCACACTGTGGGAGCCTTGTTGCATTGTGGGAAATAACAGCTGTTTCCACCTGCCAAAATGCATCATCTCTTTCCATAGACGTCACCTGCCAGCAGTAAAAATTTTACCATGTGATAAATGTCAGAATGTAAATCAGGGAGAGGAAATATTTTACAATGCGCAATCACTGACTAAATCATTTATACATAATTATTGTAAAAATTAAGCACTTATTTTCATTACGTTATTTTCAATACAGCTCCTCTTTAAGCCTGGTGTACACATTCATCATATTCAAAATCTGTTGGCCCGCCATACTACGTGGAAGTGGTACAATTGTTTAATCAAAATTGAATGTGCATATGCACCCTAACATTGTAGTGGATACTAAAGCCTGGTACACAGACCCAATTCTGATTGGCCAATGACTAGGCATTTTTACTGCTTCCATGTAATATAAGTGCCAACTATGAACGCTATGAACAGATTGTGTAGGTAAGCTCTCCTGTTTACATGGAGGTGGTAAATTTGGCTAATGATTGGCCAATATAAATCGGATGCGTGCACCAGGCTTAAAGAATCCATTACACAACAACCAGCACCAGAGTTGTGTAATCTTGACACTTTATTCACCAATCATTAGTGAACAAGTAAGAAACTTGTATAGCCTAAGTAATGCTCAGGTACTTTAAAACTGTGATGGTAGTATATTTGGGAAACAATAAATCTGAAGAAACTGAAAATGAAATGTTTCCTTATACACAATTTGAATCTATTAAGCTCAAAGCTTAAATCTAGTCACACAATTGAGACAGTATATCTTTGTGGCAAAAGGCAATATATAATACTAATATTATTTAACTGTGAATGTTCTGTTGTATGTGATGTGATTCTCACAATATACATGTGTTTGTGAACTGTGTGATATGCACATTTTAGATATACATTTCAGTTACTGAATGCTTACCTTCAGTTAGGCCTAACTAGTTATGAGGTGGACCACCAAGTGTCTATGTCAGGATTAGACAACTTTTCAAGTCTTTAAAATGATTGTTAATAATAAAAAAGAAAATGTATGTGTCAACATCTAATATGCTGGTCTGGTGTGTTTTTTTTTTCCAGTTATAATGATGTTTTTGAAAATCATAATAACATTCTGTTTTCTTCTTACATGTTACACAGCACCACATCCTTTTTGGAAATGGGTTAGTCTTCTATTCCGCTAAAGAAGGGAGGAAGTGAAGCAGAGGTAGACTAATCTGTGAGACTGTTTATACACCTTAAAGATAAATTACATACTTATGCATCACAAATGTAGTTGAATTATTTGATGCTGTGGATATTACTATTGTCTCTTTAACTTCTTGTGCTTTTTTCAAATCTTCTTTGATGGCTAAAAAAAGAGATGTGGCTCAGTCAGTCTGTTGATGTGTTAGTGAGCTAAGGCTGGGAGCTGCAATTGCTTTGTCAGGTATGTATGTCTGAAACTTCCAGCTTGGTGGTGCTGGAACTGGTAGAAGTAAATCAATAATACAATGATACTGCAAGTTTTGAAAGTAATTGGCTTTTCTCTAAAAAGTAGCCCTAGACTGTAATAAGGTCGTTAGTTTGTGAGCTCCACAGAGAGAAATATGCATTGTTCGCTGCAAAGTGCTGTGAAAAAGTGTGTCAGTGCTACATTATATAAAAATATAATATTAAAGCATGTACCACCACATCCCAGTGATGCACAATTTCATAACCTGAGCCACAGATATGTACTGTAGGAGCTGTAAAACTATGACAATAATTGACCTGAACGTAAGTTATATAAGTACAGTTAAACTTAGGAGCTAGTTGATAGGAATGAACTCCAGATGAATGAACTCCAGATGAATGAGATTTATTAGGATTTCATCCTCCTAATTAGTGCAGCTGAGCGAGAGTGTGCGTGGGGGGTTTAAACTTACCCAGCAGCCGTCTTCTTTAACCCATCCAGTGGCGCGCCCCACGTTGCATTCCAAGCCGCGGTCACGTGGCTACAAACACTTCCTCCTTCCGGGTTGAAGAAGGAAACGTAAAAGTCAAATGACGTGGCTTGAAATACAGTATGGGAGGATGAAATCCAAATGAAACTCATTCGGATTTCATCCGAATTTGATCATCACTGCTAGTTGAGCTATACTTACACAGTATCTCACAAAAAGTGAGTACACCTACTGGTAAAAGTAGCAGATTTCTGGCATCACTACAGGACAATTACTTGACTCAAATGGTAACGGAACCAACTAGAGATAATGCGTTACTGGATCTGATCATTTCTAATAGACTAGATAATGTATCAAATGTGCAGGGACAAGAACATTTGGGAAATAGTGATCACAACATGATAACGTTTAATCTGGTGACTGATAGGCCACGAGGCAGCGGGACCACTAAAACTATGAATTTTAGAAAAGCAAAGTTCAATCAAATTAGGCAGGCACTAAGTTTGGTGAACTAGGATAATGTACTACAAGGGGAGGACACTGAAGGGAAAGCTTTTAAACTTATTCTCAATCAGTATTGTAGTATGTATATCCCATATGGAAACAAAATGTCTAGGAATAAAAAAAAGGCCTCAATGGATAAATAGAAAGGTTAGGGATAAAATGAAGAGGAAAAAGAATGCCTATAAGGTCCTAAAACAGGAGGGAATCAAGGCTGCACTAAGCAACTATAAGGAGTGCAAAAAAAAATTGTAAAAAAGAAATTAGGCAATTTCGAAGCTGAAAATCAATTCGCTAGGGATATCAAATCTAACCCAAAAAAGTTTTACAAGTACATCAACTCAAAAAAAGAAAGGTTGACTGTATAGGACTCCTAAAGGATGAGGGTGGGAACTCAATGGTGGATGACCAAGGTAAGGCAGAGTTATTAAATGCTTTCTTTGCTTCTGTCTTCACAAGGGACACATCACTGTTGCAAATAACAGAGGCAGAAGAGTCTCAATCTTCCAACTATAATATTAAATACTTAACGCAGGAAGAAGTGAAGGCAAGACGAAATAAATTAAAAATAGACAAGGCACCTGGCCCGGATGGCATGCATCCTCGGGTCCTAAGGGAATTAAGTTCAGTTATAGATAAACCCCTTTATCTTATCTTTTCTGACTCTCTTTCAACTGGCAGAGTCCCAGTGGATTGGCGTACAGCCCACGTGTTCCCATTATTTAAGAAGGGAATCAGATCCAGGAAATTATAGACCTGTAAGCTTAACATCAGTTGTATACAAACTATTTGAGGGGTTACTAAGAAATACTATACATGACTTCATAGTAGAAAATAATCTTATTTCTCAGCATCAACATGGGTTTACTAAAGACAGGTCCTGTTTGACTAACATGCTCAGCTTTTATGAGGTAGTGAATGCTAATATGGATATTGGGAATGCTGTAGATGTGATATACTTGGACTTTGCAAAGGCCTTCGACACTGTTCCCCACAAACGTCTGGTGCAAAAGTTGAGGATGCAAGGACTGGGGAAGAGTCTGTGTGCATGGATAGGGAACTGGCTAATGGACAGAAAACAAAGAGTTGTGGTCAATGGATCGTACTCAAAATGGGAGACTGTTAGCAGTGGGGTCCCACAGGGGTCTGTACTGGGTCCAGTGCTCTTCAATTTATTTATTAATGACCTAGTAGATGCAGTAGTGAGCAATGTTGCTATTTTTGCAGATGATACAAAATTGTGCAGAATCATCAACTCTCAGGAAGATAGTGTCATATTGCAACAGGATCTGGATAGGATGGCTATATAGGCACATACATGGCAGATGAAATTCAATGTTGAAAACTGTAAAGTCATGCATTTTGGTCGTACCAATGGTCTAGCACCATACAAAATAAATAGGATACAGTTGGGGACATCAAACTTGGAGAAGGACTTAGGAGTACTCATCGGCAACAAGTTAAATAATCGTACTCAATGCCAAGCCGCTGCAGCTAAAGCTAACAAAATTTTGGG
Source organism: Hyperolius riggenbachi (assembly GCF_040937935.1). NCBI lineage: Eukaryota > Metazoa > Chordata > Amphibia > Anura > Hyperoliidae > Hyperolius > Hyperolius riggenbachi. The sequence continues at coordinate 236,190,650 of NC_090647.1, read as the reverse complement.
ATGCATTAAAAGGGAAATAAAAACTCGAGATGCTAGCATAATATTGCCCCTGTTTAACTCTCTAGTAAGGCCACATCTAGAATATGGAATTCAGTTCTGGGCACCACATTACAAAAAAGATATTGCAGTTTTAGAGCAGGTGCAGAGACGAGCAACAAAATTGATACGTGGGATGGAAGGTCTCGCTTACCAAGAAAGGTTAGATAAACTGGGTTTATTTAGTCTAGAGAAAAGACGCCTTAGAGGAGATCTAATTAACATGTATAAATACATCAGAGGGCAATATAATAGCTTGGCGGATGAGCTTTTTGTCCCTAGGCCTTCTCAAAGGACTAGAGGACATGATCTGCGCTTGGAGGAAAAACGTTTTAGCTATTTATTTAGGAAAGGGTTCTTTACAGTAAGAGTGATTAAGATGTGGAATGCATTGCCACAGGAAGTCGTTATGGCAAACTTTATACCTGCATTTAAAGGGGGCTTAGATGCTTTCCTTGCGTTGAAAGACATCCATGGCTACAATTACTAGGTAATGCCTAATGATGTTGATCCAGGGATTTTATCTGATTGCCATCTGGAGTCGGGAAGGAATTTTTCCCTTTTGGGGCTAATTGGACCATGCCTTGTAAGGGTTTTTTCGCCTTCCTCTGGATCAACAGGGATATGTGAGGGAGCAGGATGGTGTTGTACTTTGTACTGGTTGAACTCGATGGACGTATGTCTTTTTTCAACTAAAATAACTATGTAACTATGTAACCTCTCCCATTTTAGTAAATATTTTATTATATCTTTTCATGGGACACTGTAAAGGAGTGTACAGCTTGTATAAAAATTGCAAATTTGCTGTCCCATGAAAATACCTCAACACAAAGCAATTCATGTCTAAACCACTAACAACAACAAATTAGGAATTTATCAAAATTCTGCCCAATTAAGACATTTTTCCTCCCCAAGGTCATTTTACTCATCAGTATTGCAAAGTCTCAGGTGTAAATGGGAGGTAGATGTGTTAAATGTTGTGTTATTACTCACACCCTGTCCTCCTGGTCACAATAATAAGATTGTAAACAGCCTGAAACTGAGCTTTAGCACAGTTGCCAAGACCAAAAATGGGTTTAACAGGACAGGTTTCACTCAGAACAGGCCTCACCATGGTTGATCATAGACGTTGAGTGCACATGCTCAGCATACTATCCAGAGGTTGTCTTTTGCAAATTGAAAAATGAGTGCTAGCAGCATAGCTGCCGAGATTGAAGGTATGGTGGAGTCAGATGGTCAGTGCTAAGCCCATATACTGCACTCTGCCTCAAATTGGTCTTGGTCACCATCCAAGGATGCCTCTTCTAAGGATGATGCAAAAGAAAGCCTGTAAATAATGTGTGGGTACATGCCAGCATGAACTGTTACATACTGAAGCAAAGCATGATCCCATGCCTTCTGAAACTGAGCTGCAGAGCAGTATTCCAACATGATAATGACCCCAAACACACCTCTTAGACAACCACTGCCTCGCTAAAGAACCTGAGGCTAAATGTGCTGTACTGGCTAAGTATGTCTCCAGACTTTAACCCTATTAAGCATCTGTGGGGCATCCTCAAGCAGAAGGTGGAGGTACGTAAGGTCTCTAACACTCACCAGGGTATGTCTCCTCTATTTTTTGACAACCATCCCTGTTTGATCAGTCACAGTTGTCTCCATTCATTCTGGCATAGGCACACTGGCTATGGCAGCCAGCCTTTGCTGATGTTTTTTTTTGGGGGGGGGAGGGGGGGACATTTGGGTGTTACAAAGCTGAAAGGCCTGGTCCTGAATATTCTAGCTTGATGTGGGTTTAAGTCTACACTGGTGGTAAAAAATAGGCATCAGATGGGATTAGCCTAGATTAGGAGGGTTAGTGGATAGGATAGGGTAGGCTTATTTTACGGATTACAAACTTAAGGGTAGGTATCAATAATGGGCTAATATTAAAGGGTAGATTGGGACTACACATCCGGAAAGAAGGGAGTGGGGGCTTTATGGCTGATTCCTTAGATTTAGCTAAATAGCGGGGGAATAAATCCAACACATAAAGTACTGACACATACTGTTGCTAAGAAAGTAAGGGTCTGATGCACTAACTGGTGGTCAGTGAATGGCAATTTGCGGATGGCAAACTCCTGGTACCTGGTTAATACTTGTGTAATGCTGCTACAGTAACACACAGTACATTACTTGCATAAGTAGCATTATGCACATTACAAAAGCAACATATAGCAACATGTTGATGATTACCAAAGTAATGTGAGTTGCACTAATTGTGTAATGGGTGCTATTCCCCTGGCGTTACTACCGGTAAAGTTTGCCGACTGTTAGTGCATCCGGTTCTTAATGCTTAATTGAAACCTCGTGCCTGTGCCAAAATAAACTGTTCCGTTTCTATTCTATCATACTTCATCTTTATTTACTACTCTTGCTAAAGGTTAAATGTTCTATTTTCAGAAGTGTCATATTAACTGCAACAGAAATAAAATGTTATAACAAGCTCAGACTTCATTAGGACTTTGCACCTGCAAAACTACGAGTGATACACATATTATACAATCACTGCTGTATATTTTGATGAAGTATCTAAGTGAATAAAATGTCAGCATCTGACAGCTAGTTATGGGTGACATTTTCCTAGGTGTCTCTTAAGAAAGTAAATAAAACCACAGTCAATAACAAACTCTTATAATTTAAAATATACCCTCACTTGTTTTAACCAGTATGTTTAAGATTTAATTTTCCTCCATCAGGTCAATTTACGTCACACTAATTAAATCAGACTTCTAAACTCAACATTCATTAATGATGCATCAAAAAGTAAAACGGTCTCCTCAGTCTTACAGTAGCTGCACAAGACTACTACACTACACTGCTTCAACTCTGCTGCGATGAAAGTGTGATCATGGAATGCATGCTGAAACAACATTATGAATCTTCAAGCGTGATTAACCACTTGAGGACCGCCCCCAGCCGATGGGCGGCGGCAAAGACTGGGCCCAAACGACCGCAATACGCCCATCGGCGGGGGCGGCTGCGGGAGTGGCTATGCGGCGATCGCGTCATTCGTGACGCGATCAGCCACCGGGGACTGGCTCCGCCCACCGCTCGTAGTAACCCGCCGGCCGTTCGGAAGCGCCGGCGGGTTACTAGCACCCGGATCGCCGCATGTACTTAGTATAATAGGCCTTGTAATGTATACAAAGCCTATTATACTGGCTGCCTCCTGCCCTGGTGGTCCCAGTGTCCGAGGGACCACCAGGGCAGGCTGCAGCCACCCTAGTCTGCACCAAAGCACACTGATTTCCCCCCCCTGCCCCCTGATCGCCCACAGCACCCCTCAGACCCCCCCCTGCCCACCCCCCAGACCACTGTTTGCACCCAGTCACCCCCCTAATCACCCATCAATCACTCCCTGTCACTATCTGTCAACGCTATTTTTTTTTTTATCCCCCCCCCTGTCCACTGCCCCCTCCTGATCACCCCCCACCCCTCAGATTCTCCCCAGACCCCCCCCAGACCCCCCCCCCCCGTGTACTGTATGCATCTATCCCCATTGATCACCTGTCAATCACCTGTCAATCACCCATCAATCACCCGTCAATCACCCGTCAATCACCCCCTGTCACTGCTACCCATCAATCAGCCCCTTGCGGGCAATCTGATCACCCACCCACACCAATAGATCGCCCGCAGATCCGACATCAGATCACCTCCCAAGTGCAGTGTTTACATCTCTTCTCTCCTCTAAACACCCACTAATTACCCATCAATCACCCATCAATCACCCCCTATCACCACCTGTCACTGTTACCCATCAGATTAGACCCTAATCTACCCCTTGCGGGCACCCAATCACCCGCCCACACGCTCAGATTGCCCTCAGACCCCCCTTTATCAATTCGCCAGTGCAATATTTACATCTGTTATTCCCTGTAATAACCCACTGATCACCTGTCAATCACCTGTCAATCACCCCCTGTCACTGCCACCCATCAATCACCCCCTGTCACTGCCACCCATCAATCAGCCCCTAACCTGCCCCTTGCGGGCAATCTGATCACCCACCCACACCAATAGATCGCCCGCAGATCCGACATCAGATCACCTCCCAAGTGCAGTGTTTACATCTCTTCTCTCCTCTAAACACCCACTAATTACCCATCAATCACCCATCAATCACCCCCTATCACCACCTGTCACTGTTATCCATCAGATTAGACCCTAATCTGCCCCTTGCGGGCACCCAATCACCCGCCCACACACTCAGATTGCCCTCAGACCCCCCCTTATCAATTCGCCAGTGCAATATTTACATCTGTTATTCCCTGTAATAACCCACTGATCATCTGTCAATCACCTATCAATCACCCCCTGTCACTGCCACCCATCAATCACCCCCTGTCACTGCCACCCATCAATCAGCCCCTAACCTGCCCCTTGCGGGCAATCTGATCACCCACCCACATCAATAGATCGCCCACAGATCCGACATCAGATCACCTCCCAAGTGCAGTGTTTACATCTCTTCTCTCCTCTAAACACCCACTAATTACCCATCAATCACCCCCCATCACCACCTGTCACGGTTACCCATCAGATTAGACCCTAATCTGCCCCTTGCGGGCACCCAATCACCCGCCCACACCTCAGAACATCCTCAGACCCCAGCCCTGATCACCTCGCTAGTGCATTGCTTGCATCTATTTCCCCCCTCTAATCACACCTTGAGACACCCATCAATCACCTCCTGTCACCCCCTAGCACACCTACCCATCAGATCAGGCCCTAATTTGCCCTGTGTGGGCTCCTGATCACTCGGCCAAACCCTCAGATCCCCCTCAGACCCCCTTCCGATCACCTCCCCAGTGCATTGATTGCATCTATTTTCCCCTCTAACCGCCTCCTGAGACACCCATCAATCACCTCCTGTCACCCCCCTAGCACTCCTATCCATCAGATCAGGCCCAAAACACCCTGTCATCTAAGAGGCCACCCTGCTTATGACCGGTTCCGCAAAATTTGCCCCCTCATAGACCACCTGTCATCAAAATTTGCAGATGCTTATACCCCTGATCAGTCATTTTGAGAAATTTGGTTTCCAGACTACTCACAGTTTTGGGCCCGTAAAATGCCAGGGCAGTATAGGAACCCCACAAGTGACCCCATTTTAGAAAGAAGACACCCCAAGGTATTCTGTTAGGTGTATGATGAGTTCATAGAAGATTTTATTTTTTGTCAAAAGTTAGTGGAAATTGGATTTTTATTGTTTTTTTCACAAAGTGTCATTTTTCACTAACTTGTGACAAAAAATAAAATCTTCTATGAACTCACCATACCGCTAACGGAATACCTTGGGGTGTCTTCTTTCTAAAATGGGGTCACTTGTGGGGTTCCTATACTGCCCTGGCATTTTAGGGGCCCTAAACCGTGAGGAGTAGTCTAGAAAACAAATGCCTCAAAATGACCTGTTAGCGCACCTAGGCTGCAAAAAAGTGTCACACATGTGGTATCGCCATACTCAGGAGAAGTAGTATAATGTGTTTTGTGGTGTATTTTTACACATACCCATGCTGGGTGGGAGAAATCTCTCTGTAAATGGACAATTGTGTGTAAAAAAAATCAAAAATGTGTCATTTACAGAGATATTTCTCCCACCCAGCATGGTTATATGTAAAAATACACCACAAAACACATTATACTACTTCTTCTGAGTACGGCGATACCACATGTGTGACACTTTTTTGCAGCCTAACTGTGCTAAGGGGCCCAAAGTCCAATGAGTACCTTTAGGATTTCACAGGTCATTTTGAGACATTTGGGTTCAAGACTACTCCTCACGGTTTAGGGCCCCTAAAATGCCAGGGCAGTATAGGAACCCCACAAGTGAACCCATTTTAGAAAGAAGACACCCCCAGGTATTCTGTTAGGTGTATGATGAGTTCATAGAAGATTTTATTTTTTGTCACAAGTTAGCGGAAATTGATATGTATTGTTTTTTTTTTCGCAAAGTGTCATTTTCCGCTAACTTGTGACAAAAAAAAAATCTTCTATGAACTCACCATACTCCTAACAGAATACCTTGGGGTGTCTTCTTTCTAAAATGGGGTCACTTGTGGGGTTCCTATACTGCCCTGGCATTTTAGGGGCCCTAAACCGTGAGCAGTAGTCTAGAATCCAAATGCCTCAAAATGACCTGTGAATAGGATGTTAAGCCCCTTAGCGCACCTAGGTTGCAAAAAAGTGTCACATGTGGTATCGCCGTACTCAGAAGAAGTAGTATATTGTGTTTTGGGGTGTATTTTTACACATACCCATGCTGGGTGGGAGAAATATCTCTGTAAAAGGACAATTGTGTGTAAAAAAAATCAAACAATTGTCATTTACAGAGATATTTCTCCCACCCAGCATGGGTATGTGTAAAAATACACCCCAAAACACATTATACTACTTCTCCTGAGTACGGCGGTACCACATGTGTGGCACTTTTTTGCACCCTAAGTGCGCTAAGAGGCCCAAAGTCCAATGAGTACCTTTAGGATTTCACAGGTAATTTTGCGACATTTGGTTTCAAGACTACTCCTCACGGTTTAGGGCCCCTAAAATGCCAGGGCAGTATAGGAACCCCACAAATGACCCCATTTTAGAAAGAAGACACCCCAAGGTATTCCGTTAGGAGTATGGTGAGTTCATAGAAGATTTTATTTTTTGTCACAAGTTAGCGGAAAATGACACTTTGTGAAAAAAAAAACAATTAAAATCAATTTCCGCTAACTTGTGACAAAAAAAAAAATCTTCTATGAACTCACCATCCTCCTAACGGAATACCTTGGGGTGTCTTCTTTCTAAAATGGGGTAATTTGTGGGGTTCCTATACTGTCCTGGCATTTTAGGGGCCCTAAAGCGTGAGGAGTAGTCTTGAAACGAAATTTCTCAAAATGACCTGTGAAATCCTAAAGGTACTCATTGAACTTTGGGCCCCTTAGCGCAGTTAGGGTGCAAAAAAGTGCCACACATGTGGTATCGCCGTACTCAGGAGAAGTAGTATAATGTGTTTTGGGGTGTATTTTTCCACATACCCATGCTGAGTGGGAGAAATATCTCTATAAATAGACAATTGTGTGTAAAAAAAATAAAACAATTGTCATTTACGGAGATATTTCTCCCACCCAGCATGGGTATGTGTAAAAATACACCCCAAAACACATTATACTACTTCTCCTGAGTACGGCAATACCACATGTGTGGCACTTTTTTGCAGCCTAACTGCGCTAAGGGGCCAAAAGTCCAATGAGCATCTTTAGGCTTTACAGGGGTGCTTACAATTAGGCACCCTCCAAAATGCCAGGACAGTGAACACACCCCACAAATGACCCCATTTTGGAAAGTAGACACTTCAAGGTATTCAGAGAGGAGCATAGTGAGTCCGTGGCAGATTTCATTTTTTTTGGTCGCAAGTTAGAAGAAATGGAAACTTTTTCTTTTTCTTTTTTTTGTCAGAAAGTGTCATTTTCCGCTAACTTGTGACAAAAAATAAAATCTTCTATGAACTCACCATGCCTCTCACTGAATACTTTGGGATGTCTTCTTTCCAAAATGGGGTCATTTGGGGGGTATTTGTACTATCCTGGAATTTTAGCCCCTCATGAAACCTGACAGGTGGTCAGAAAAGTCAGAGATGCTTGAAAATGGGAAAATTCACTTTTGGCACCATAGTTTGTAAACGCTATAACTTTTACCCAATCCAATAAATATACACTGAATGGTTTTTTTTTTTAATCAAAGACATGTAGCAGAATAACTTTCGCGCTCAAATGTATAGGAAATTTTACTTTATTTGAAAAATGTCAGCACAGCAAGTTAAAAAAGTCATTTTTTTGCCAAAATTCATGTCTTTTTTGATGAATATAATAAAAACTAAAACTCGCAGCAGCAATCAAATAGCAGCAAAAGAAAGCTGTATTAGTGACAAGAAAAGGAGGTAAAATTCATTTAGGTGGTAGGTTGTATGACCGAGCAATAAACCGTGAAAGCTGCAGTGGTCTGAATGGAGAAAAATGCTCTGGTCCTTAAGGGGCGAAAAGACTGTGGTCCTGAAGTGGTTAAACTCTATATATGATGAATTAAAAAATATGTATTACCTCCCTTTACCATGACAATCCTTCCTTCCCCCACCCTCCTTTCTTCCATAACCCCCCTTCTCTTTCCTTCCATTACCGCTCTTGCCCTTTCCCTTGTCCTTTCTGATCTGTACATTACTGCTACCATGTGATAGTTGATGTTATGTTTTAAATGACATTTATTGTGTATGCTTTTATTATAGGGTGTATTGTACTGGTCTACACCAATTTTAACTATGTCTCTTTAAGTATTGAGTCGACACCTATGGGTGTGTCTTTTTTCACCTATATAAGCTGTGTAATGTCTGTTTTTTGTAAGCTATGATTAAGGAGCCGTTGCTCCGATACGCGTGAGCTTTTCTTGCAACATTGTTGGATTACAAATAAAGGTCGTTTTGATATATCCCACCATCTGGTGTAGCGGGATTTCTTTGGACTCTCTGGACATTTCGGCTTCAACTTCCCTGCACCCATATGGGTTACATACGTGAGTGCAGCAGCCTGTCTACTAGCCCAATAAAAAAATATATTATTTGGCACCCACACAATAAATGTATTGTAACTGTTACCCTTTGTCCTATTTCCAAAGCTTAATACCATGGTAAATACTTTTCTTTATATTCATACTGGTTAAGTATTCACCTCGAGCTCAAAATTGCACCAAAATTACAATTGCAGCAAAATCGTAATCTTGTCAAAAAAAGCAATCACACTGAAATTGCAACAAATGCAGGAAAAATGCAGAAAAATCGCAATCGCAGAAAAATCTACTTCCTCCTACTCGGCCTAGGTTACTAAGGGACTGCAGGATCAAACAGGTACATACTCCTGAATGTGAAATTACTCTTTATTGCTGTGAATTTAAAATGACTGTTTATTTAATTTTAATCAATGTATAATGTGAAAATTAGTATGTGAATTTACTATTTATTACATTTAATCAAAGTATTTTTTTTCATATGATTTTAAAATCAGGTCTAATTTCATGTTAAAGTGAATTTAGACACCTCTCTGACTTGAAATTAAGAAGTTTTGAATCAGGATGATACCATTTATTGGCTAACTTAGAGATGGATAAACAGTGAGCTTTCGACTTATAAAAAGCGTTTGTCGGACTGGTTCATGACCAAAACTGAAAACACAGCTTATATACACTGACATACAGAGGAGAAACATTCTTTAGCAAACATAAATGTAATTAGATGCCTTAACTGTTACTGAGGAGGCTTTCCGAGTCATCCTGGGTAAATTGATAAGATCAATAGAATCCTCAACATGACATAAAGCAGACTCTGGTGATGGGGAGACATCGTAAATTCCGAGTTCAAATGGTAACTGGCCTGGTTACATGCACCATTAATTCTAAGTTTGATGGCCCATACTCACGGGCTGATTTTTGATGCAATGATTGTCTTTTTGTGATCCACTTTGCTGTGTTTGCTATTGCTATGTAATTCTGCCATATAATTCTGCTAGTGTATTGTATCAATGTTTGGGCTATTCTCTGTGATGCACAGAGCCCACTGTTTGTATTCACATGTCATTTTCTTTTTGTGTTTACAATACAATTACATTTAAGCATTTCCATTGCTTGGTGTGCCAGTTCTTTGATATATACCATACTCACGGGCAACCAAAACTGCATGTCGCTAGCACACGGGAGCGTGTGCACGACAGTTCGGCGACAGCTCGTCGCCACGTCCCTCCGCGTACACACTGCGGAAAAGGGACTAGTGGCGCGACGGAAGCTGTCGCCGACGTTCCTCCTCCCCGCCGTAAACTCAGTGCGCCAGCTATGGGGTTGCTGTCGCTAGTCCGCATACACACGCGGACTAGCAACAGTTGCAGCGAAGTTGCGGCGGCAACTGTCGCTAGGCGATTGACCGGTTCAATCGCCTGGCGACATCAGCAACGAGCGACGGTTCGGGGTGCGCGCCCATGCAACGCCTGATACTCACGGGCGACCTGTCTCCGCAACACGCGAGCCCCGCGTGTTGCGGCGACAATTGTAGCCCGTGAGTATGGGCCATAAGAGAATTGTGGCATTTAAAGCCAACACATGTAAGCAAATGAAATGAATAGTGACAGTGAATACCATCTTACACAGCATATGGCACAAAAATGAATGAAAAGATAGAAAAATTAAAATGAAAAGAATTGTGGCATTTAAAACCCATCGTACCAGCACAAGAAGTTAGAGTCCTTGTTTAAACCATCTTCTACAGTTTTGAACGAATGTATAAACTTTGTTTCTTGTATTAGTCTCATGTTTCCCGATTTGAAGCCACCCATTAATACAGTGACGCGAAAATCGCTTAAACTGTGTCCAGGTAAACAAAAGTGTGTTGGTATTGGGAGATCAGTATATTTTGTAATATCCTTTTTCCTGCTGTTAATAGTGGATCTGTGGTGTGTCATGCGATCACGCAGTGGTTGACTTGTTTCTCCCACATAAATTCCTTTGGGGCATTTTGCACACATGATCAGGTATACCACATTAGATGGGTCGCAGGAAAAGGTGCCTTGTACTTTGTATTCCTGTTGTGTTCCTGGTATTAGTATCCTGTCAGTGGAATGGATGTGTTTACAGGTCCCACACTTTTTCCCTCGGCAGGGGAATGTTCCATTCTGTTCTTGCCTATTTAAGACACTCCTCACTATCATCTGCTTAAGATTGGGTGGCTGTCGGAATGCTAGGAGGGGAGGTTCAGGGAATATCTTTTTCAGTCTCTGATCCTTGTGTAGAACAGGATGAAGTTCTTTTGCAATCTTTCTTAAGATTCCCAGGCATAGGTTGTAGGTGACTACCAGTGGGACACAGCTCTCTTCCTGGTTCTGCTTGTACTCCAGGAGCTGAGTCCTAGGGATGTTGTTAGCTTTCTTGATTTGGGTCTCAGCCATTAGAGGATTGTATCCCTGTTTTATGAAATTCTTCTTCAGGTAACCCAGGTGTTTGTCTTTGTCCTCCCTGTCAGAACAGATCTGATTGCATCTTATTTCCTGGCTGTAAATTATGGAATTCTTTATATGTTTGGGGTGGAAACTGTCATACCTGAGGTATGTGGGATGATCCGTCGGTTTGCGGTACATGGACGTTTGTAAGCTGTTCTCTCTGATGTATATGATGGTGTCAAGAAAGTTAATCTCCCTGTGAGAGTAGCTCAGTTTCAGTTTGATTGTGGGATGGAAGGCATTGAAGTTCCTGTGAAATTGGATAAGATCCTCCTCACTTGCAGACCAGATGATCAAGATGTCGTCAATAAAACGGAAGTAGGCCATGGGTTTAATATGACCAGGACATTAAGGCTGCATTTTAAAAACGTAACTATTCAACTGACCCCCCAACCCTCATCATCACTCTCCTCCAACTCTTTCTTCAATCACAGCTCATCCCCTGTGCATTGTGCACACAGGCCTGCACTGAGCTGTTCATGTACAATATGCTGGGGAAAATCTATCACTGAGAGGCTACTTTGGCACTTTTTCACTGCCCTCTGCACCAATGTAAAGGCAGGGATGTAATTGCATAGGAAGAGATAGTGGGTCAGCTGTACATTATTCAAGAGTAGAGATTGAAAAAGAGCTGAAAAGATGGACATGGTGCTTCTTCTGTCGTGGCACCTAAAACAAGGAAGCAAAGCCTAGCAGAAAAGAATGTTTTGGATGATTATTATTCATTTTTAATGTAAACATTGCCCTCTGCTGTTAGACTTGTTGCTATAAGCTAAGAGTAAGAACGTAAATAAAAGCATGTATAGGTCTCCTTCAGAGCAAAATTTAAGTTTTATGATATAATAGCCTTAATGTGGATAGGTACAGCTCAAGTCTTTTGGTAATTTAGTGTCTTTAAGAAATTAACTTTCCATTTCAACTTGCAGACACCTACCAGTTTTGAAAACTGGAGAGACACTAATGTTTTCCAGTTTATATGAGCTCAGCAGAACCTTTATAATCATTCAGGCGGCAGGCCCTTGGTGTCTCAGAAGCTGTTCATCCAGAGCTCACACTCTACAAATTGTCTCACTTCTATTTTGCGTTTGGCTGAACTCTTCATACAGTGTCAGTAGCGTAGCAGTAGGGGATGCAGAGGCTGTGACTGCATTGGGGCCTTTGGACCAGAGGGGCTCACCAAAGGATTCCACAAATGCAGCTTCATAAAATGAGCATAAAATTAGCACAATTGCAAAAATACGTTTGCAGACAGCCACACAGCTTACTTACTTACTAGCTTTCTGCATGTTATGCCTTTAAAAACAACATCAACAAAAATGCAGACAAACAGTGAATATACTGTACAATAACAGTAGCTCAATTCTCAATGCCTTTCCTAACAGCATCTGCAACTTCCCTCTCTCAGCACAGTATCTCTCTTCTTCATGTGTCAGATAGAGATGGCCTGAACCTCCGATTTTCGGTTTGCAAACCGGGTTCGCGAACTTCCGCAAAAGTTTGGTTCGCGCAAACTTCCTCGGACCGCAATAGACTTCAATGGGGAGGCGAACTTTGAAAACTAGAAAAATGTATGCTGGCCACAAAAGTGATGGAAAACATGTTTCAAGGGGTCTAACACCTGGGGGGGGGGGGGAGAGGAGGGGGGGCATGGCGGAGTGGAATAGACGCCAAAAGTCTTGGGGAAAAATCTGGATTTGACGCAGAGCAGCGTTTTAAGGGCAGAAATCACATTGAATGCTAAATTGCAGGCCTAAAGTACTTTAAAACATCTTTCATGTGTATACATCAATCAGAGAGTGTAATTAGAGTACTGCTTCACACTGACACACCAACCTCACTGTGTAACACACCGCAAACAGCGAGAGTGCAGGACATGGCAGATTTCAAGCCCATATGGTCACCGGGCTGTGGTAGCTCAATGATAGAACAACAGTGACTGTCCAGCTGATCAAATTTGGTCTGTCCGCAATAAAGCAATGACCTTACTATCTTGGGTGTGCCCCCCCCCCCGAGACACTCGTATAGCTGGCGGTCATTGCTTCATTGTGATACGCAAGCCCCTTCACCGCGGTAAGTTAATGATCACGAAGGGGAATTGGCAAATGTATATGCCATTTGTTTTTTTGTTGCAGCTGCAGTGCAGCCAGAAAAATTAGGCAGGCATGTGCATGCACCAGGAAAATTATTATAGCAGCCGCTGCTAGCAGAGCCTTAAAAATTCAGAAATCCGCCTGGAGTCCTGGACCCTGTTGGTGGTGGCGGAGAAGGCAGTCAACCGACCTTCCGGCAGAGATGCTGTGTGGGGAGCGACTTACCGTAGTCTTGGGGCAGGCAGTCACACGTCGTGCAGGCAGAGAAGCTGTGTGTGGGGACTGACTTAGTCTTCGGGCAAACCTGGGCGTGCTTTGCAGACCAGGCATCCATGGTCAAATGGACCCTTAACCCAACGCTGTGTTCCAGAGATGTCACCACTTGCCTTTCAATATCACGGTACAGTTTAGGTATCACCTTTTTTGAGAAAAAAATGCATGATGGTATCTTCCACAGTGGTGTGTGGCTTTGCTTTTGTATGCTGCTTTTCCTCAGGTGGTCATCCCGTTGCAGTTTGTGGTTTGTCATCATGTGCCTTCATAAGGTAGGTCTTGGTCTTTCCACGGGGCTCAATTTTCGGTGGCAGAGAGTACAGATGGCTCTCATCTGAGGCAGACACACACAAAAATTTTACACCACTGAGCCCTGGGGTGATGGCACTTTGGTGGTGGCGGCCGACTGAGTGTTAAGTGAGGTGCCAGAATGAGAGTAGGTGGAGGAAGATATGTCATGCTTCCGTGCGGATGCTGAGAAAGATGAGGTGTTCTATGTTAAATAGTCAACTACGTCCTGACAATATTGGGGGTTGATGGCACGTGCCTTCTTCTGAACACTGTACTTTGGTCGAAGGCCACACGAAATCACGACAGCGCAACCTCGAACAGACCTACCAGGTGGCCTGCCTCTGCCTTTTGTTTTGTCCATATTGGGAGGATGAAGTGAAAGGTATGCACTGACTTGTCTAATGTGCAGTCACACAGGTGCAGTTAACAGGTATGCACGGAGTGGTATATCACACTCACGTAGGTAGGTGGGTGCACTGAACACAACAGGTAGGTATATGCAGTGATGGGTATTACAATGTGCACCTGTCACACACAGACAGGTACCGGACAGGCACAGCGACACTGTGTGCGCTCACGTAGGTAGGTGGGTGCACTGAAGTGAACAACAGGTAGTAGATATATGCAGTGATGGGTATTACAATGTGCACCTGTCACACACACACAGGTACCGGACAGGCACAGTGACACTGCGTGCGCTCACATAGGTAAGTGGGTGCACTGTGAACAACAGGTAGGTAGGTATATGCAGTGATGGGTATTACAATGTACACCTGTCACACACAAACAGGTACTGGACAGGCACAGTGACACTGCATGCGCTCACGTAGGTAGGTGGGTGCACTGTGAACAACAGGTAGGTATATGCAGTGATGGGTATTACAATGTGCACCTGTCACACACAGACAGGTACCGGACAGGCACAGTAACACTGCGTGCGCTCACGTAGGTAGGTGGGTTCACAGTGAACAACAGGTAGGTAGGTATATGCAGTGATGGGTATTACAATGTGCACCTGTCACACACACAGGTAGTCATTGAATGTGCTGGGCCTGGCAGTGGCACACACAGTAGGAATTACCAAGGCTATCTATGCAACACAAGTGTCAGTGGGACTCGCACACAAAGAAAGAAAAAAAAATCACAAGAACAAGATTAGCTCTCAAAAGAGCTGTTGAGGGGTGCTTTTTTTTTTTAGCAATAAGAATCAGCAAGGAGCAAGCTAAAAAGCCTACAAGGGCCTAACTAAGCTTTCTCTATGAGAGTCTGCAGCAGCTTTCCCTTCTCTAATTAGTGCATGCACACGAGTGAGTCCACTGCCTGACGCTGCCTGCCTTTTATAAGGGGGGGGGGTGGGGCTCCAGGAGGGAGTGTAGCCAATTGGCTACAATGTGCCTGCTGACTGTGATGTAGAGGGTCAAAGTTGACCCTCATGATGCACTATGGGGGGCGAACCGAACTTCCGGAAAAGTTTGCAGTTCTCCGTGATCGCGAACCACGGAAGTTCGCCGGGAACCGTTTGTCGGTGAACTGGTCGGGCCATCTCTACTGTCAGAGAGCAACATTTTATACCCGGGGGTTGTCTGTTTGATTGGTAGTGATTTGGTTGGTAGTGATTAGGTTCCTGAACTCCTAATATGGAGTGAAAGGATATTAGTTCCTGTTTATTTTTAAAATGTTCACATTAGCAAGCACATTTGGAATATGGCCCTTATTTTCAAAAATAAAAACAAACTTTTTCCCAGTTATTTGCTTATATTCAATTTGAGTGACCATACGATGGTGAATATATTTTCAGAATCAAAAATAGGATTTTTTTTATCAGTTTCATTTTTATTGTCATATCAAAAGAAGGTACAAACAAATACATACAATAACTGATGTTATACAGCATACATGGTGGAATTAGCATTTTCAATGCAAGAATGACTTTTCTGAATATTCTAACTCTACACTGCCTCTGTCTGCATATGCTTATTCCCCGTCTCTGGCACAGCAGCTGACCTTGGCAGGCTTTTAAAAAAGGGCACAGGAGCCCTTACATAAAACAGGGTGCCACCATAGTTGGCCATTATAAAAGCCATTGTTTGCTGCAAATTGCGGCTTTTATAATGGACACCTATGGAGAGAAAGGGTTAAGGGTTAGGCACTGGTAGAGGGAGGGTATAGGATTCGGCATTGGTAGAGGGAGGTCTTAGGGTTAGGCATCATTAGAGGGAGGTCTTGGGGTTAGGCATCATTAGACGGAGGTCTTAGGGTTAGGCATCATTAGAGGGAGGTCTTAGGGTTAGGCATCATTAGAGGGAGGTCTTAGGGTTAGGCATCAATAGAGAGAGTGAAGAGTTAGAGTAGGGTTAGGTTAATACATAGTACAATTTTGATAAAGATTACCAATATTTTACTATTGGAATTAAGTTGTAGACTATCTGTAATCCCCTGTGCCTTTTTAACATGAATGCAGTTTTGGAGGTCCATATCAATTGTTATGTATAAAGTGCTTGAGGGGGCCCAAAGAAAAACTTGCACTGGGGCAGCGGGGCCTATAGTTCCTTAGCTATGTCACTGTCTATGCATAGATCTAAAAAAGGCACTTGCCATGGTAATTTGCGAGCCAGGAACAGCCTATAGTAGGATACTGGCAAAATTACTAATATTCTATTGTTGATCAATGGGTAATACAATAGTAGAATACTGGTCATTTTTACTGATATTTTACTATCGCAAAACCTATCCCTTTCTTCTAACTTGAGCTTTCCCTCTATTGGTGCCTTTCACGAACCAACCTCCCCCCTTCCTATCGCAATGTTCGCCGAGCAGCTCCACATTCACTGCTAAAAAACCCCAAACCCCCTCTGCTGATTTTCATGCCACCTAAATATTATACTTATCAAGTGCTGCCGTCGGTCAAATTACCCCCTGGGTGCTGCTATAGGCACAATTATCATTGCAGTTTTTGCTGTGCCCATTTTACTGAAGCACCACCGGTCACTAGGAGTTTCCACTGCCCCAAAACATTATCAGGAGATCTCTGCTGATCCTGACATGTAGTTGCATGTTCATATACTCTAGATTGCAAGCCTTCGGGCAGGGTACTCCTCCCTTTGTGTTCCACCTGATCAAGCACCTCCATTACTGTGCACCCATGCTATGCATTTAAATGAACTCAACTTGCCTAAACTTCATGCTCCCATCCAGTGACTAAGCGATACTTGTACTCATACTGTGCTGCGTGATCTGGTTTTTCTTGTATTCCTGTATTGTCTTATTGCTGTATGTCACCCCTATATATTGTCTGTAACCAAAACTAATGTCCAGTGCTGCGTTATATGTTGGCGCTTTATAAATACAATAATTAAATAAATAAATTAAATAAATATACTCAGAATGTCAATCATGAAAACACACAAAAGTTTATTTGCAAATCCAATTATTTGCCATTATAATTACAATCAATGTATATGAGGAATATCATAGGCCATATTTTGGTGTATATTTATTGACACAGCTTTTGCAAAATATAATTAAAAGTTATTTTAAAGATTACATGACTTTTAAACTTTAGCTTCCTTTATAGATTTGAAACTTTTGTAAGAGAGTGCATGAATAGTGTGTGCAATGAGCACCATCTGCTGACCAATTTTTAGTATTGCAGTCTCATAGAAAATATAGTGGAAATCTACAACCTCAACCTTGGTCAAATTCAAACATAAAATAAGGTGAAAAGGCACATTAAAAAACAAAACAAAACAAAAAAAAACTAATGAACATTTAATATTATAAAAACATTGTTTATTGTGGGTATGATGTGTTAACTGCAGCCGGTGTCAACACTGACAGATAGACAGACATATTGTAAGCTCACACGGGCATGGGTCTCTCATCCTTTTATGTTTTTGAATTTGCAATATATTTTGTTCATCATGCTACAATTGTCATTGTAATTACTACCAATTCTGTATTATGTACCGGTGTCTATATTTTGTTTATACCATTGTCTATATTGTTCTGTACCCTGTTTTGTCCAGGGGCATAGCAATAGGGGGTGCAGAGGTAGCGACCACGGTGCTAGTAAAAAAGGGTGCACAGGGATAGTGGACAAAAAGGGCGCCGCCATAGACTGCAATGCAAAATATCGGCTATTCGGCGCCCGACAGGAAAAAAGGGCGCCCGAGAAATAGCGGTTACAGGGATCGTGTTAACAAATTTTTTCGTTTACAGAATAAGGTTTATAACAAATATCGTTTACAAGTTCGTTTCGAGTTTGTGTTATACTTATTTTTTCGTTTTTAAATTTCGCTTATATCAGTTGTTACTTATTATTTAGTTTAAAAATTTCGCTTACAAAAGTATAAAAGCAAAATTTTCGTTTACACTTCTTTGATCATTTAAAAATTTGTTTTCATATGTATAATGCGTAAATACCGTTTTCAACCTTATTGTGTTAGAAATACATCGCTTTTGGTATTAAATTTGTTTTTACACTTATAATGCGTTGATTATAGTTACTAAAATATCGCTTTTAATATTACTGTTATTTTAAGGTTGTTTTTACACTTATAATGCGTTGATTATAGTTACTAAAATATCGCTTTTAATATTACTGTTATTTTAAGATTTCTAATGCTTGTAAGGCTATCTATTGTCAAAGGCAAAAAGGGGAAAGGACCCACTTCTACCACCCATACACATACCAAAGGGAGTCAGGAATCCATGAAGGTAGCTCATGTATTGTAGGAAGGAAAAGGATTCCGCTACACCTATGGTTCGGTGAAAAAAGTCTCCATTTATTAGAACATCAGTGAAAGCACAGCATTAAAAAAGCTCACGCGTATCGGAGCTCACGGCTCCTTAATCATAGCTATGATTAAGGAGCCGTGAGCTCCGATACGCGTGAGCTTTTTTAATGCTGTGCTTTCACTGATGTTCTAATAAATGGAGACTTTTTTCACCGAACCATAGGTGTAGCGGAATCCTTTTCCTTCCTACAATACATGAGCTATCTATTGTATTGTATATATTTATATATACTTTTCTCTATTTATAATATTAATGTATACGTGATTTTAAGGCTATTTTAAGGCTATTTATTCTATCACAAATATATAGATTATTTTATTCATGTTATTTGTAGAGAAGTATTTTAAGGATTAAATATATTATTGTTTATATGTGTTTAGGGTGTTTGTGCGGTGGGGATGGTTAGGTTTAGGCATTACCAGGGGGGTCTAGGGGTTAGGGATAGGAACAGGGAGGGTTAGGTATAGTTACAGTATAATATATGCAATCAGGGGGTGGTTAGGGTTAGGCACCACCAGGGGGGTGGTTAGGGTTAGGCACCATCAGGGGGGTCTTAGGGTTAGGCACCACCAGGGGGGTCTTAGGGTTAGGCACCACCATGGGGGTCTTAGGGTTAGGCACCACCAGGGGGGTCTTAGGGTTAGGCACCACCAGGGGGGTCTAGGGGTTAGGGATAGGTACAGGGAGGGCTCTGTGTGAGAGTAAAGTTAGGTATAGTTACAGCACAATATATGTAATATATACAATTTATTAAATTATATATATTTAAACAAAGAGGGGTCGAGGGGTTAGGGATAGTGATAGGGAGAGATCTGTGTGAGCTTACAGTTTGGTATAATTACAGTAAAATATCTGTAAAACCTACCATTGCATTGCTATGCTTAATACAAGTGTAAATATTGTTTTTGTTATAGACGATATTTGACGTTTCTTTTCAGAATTCGTTCGTTGTTATAGACGGTATTTTGCCATTTCATTTCCGTTTATTTAACCTATTTAGCACTACATTTTCGTTTACAACCCCTTAAAAGAAAAATATGGTTTTGCATTAAAACTTAAAATTTCGGCTATACCCCGCGCCCTTTTTTCCAGGCGCCCTTTTTTGATACACGCGCGACCACACTTGGGCCCTTGGGCCAGAGGGGCCCCGAAGGGCCCTCCCTCAACTACAGTACTTGCTCTCTGTTGGTCCTGTGCTCATAATGATCACTTCTATAGATACTTTGAATAGTGGTAATCATTAACAGACTGTTCCCCATCCCCTTCTTGCACCTCTGACACTGTAGTTGCCATTGGCAGGTTTTGGTGTGCCGTATCAATTGTTATGTATAGAGTGCTTGGGGGGCCCCATTGTAAAACTTTCATTGGGGCCCACAGCTCCACTGGTTTTGTCCTTACTCTGCACAGCACCATGGAATATGTTGGCACTTTATTAATCAATAATAATAACAACAATAATAGTACTTGCTATTACGGTTCTTCTGATGAGTAAGGGAAGAAACCCACATTTCACTGAATGATACACTAGCAATTTAAAAGTAGAGTATTGATTTAATGTGGTGATCTAAACAGAAGATCATTTCCAAAAGTTGCAATCTCCCATTGTACATAGTCCTTAAAGCGGACCTGAACTCAGAACTTCCTCTCTGCTCTATAAGATATGACACAGCATAATCAAACACAGAACATTTATATCGCGCTTTTCTCCTGGTGGACTCAAAGCGCCAGAGCTGCAGCCACTGGGACGCGCTCTATAGGCAGTCATAGTGTTAGGGAGACTTGCCCAAGGTCTCCTACTGAATAGGTGCTGGCTTACTGAACAGGCAGAGCTGAGATTCTAACCCAGTTCACCTGTATCAGAGGCAGAGCCCTTAACCATTACACTATCCAGCCGCCATAATAACCTTTAAAGAAAAACATTTCTTTGTTATAGCTGATACAAATCCTAAAATAAATCTCCAGTGTTTCTACTTCCTGCTTTCATGCAAGCAGACATATTAACATCCTGTTCTTTCAAATGAGCTTATCTGTCTTATTTACAGTGGCAGTCAGGTGACACAGGGGACAGATCAAATTACAGCTTGTGATTGGACACAAATTAGGGGGAATTAGACAGGCTAAACTCTCTAAATACATCTAGGGTGCATTTGCTAAGCTTTCCTTCTGTCCTGTGCAAGAGTTCAGGTCCACTTTAAAGGAAAACTGAAGTATGGAGCTTGCCATATTTATTTATTTTCAAACAATACCTGTTGCCTGGCAATGCACAGAAGTATCTGGATCACACACCTAATACAAGCATGCATTTTATCAAGTCAGACTTTAGTCAGAGCCCCTGATCTGCATGCTTGTTCCCCAACACTAATTTCTTAATATGCACTCCTAAAGCTAACCTCTGCCACATACTAACAATAATCTCCCACTATGCACTCCTAACACTAACCTCCCTCACATACTCCTAACACTAATCTCCCACCATGCACCCCTAACACTAACACCCCCCCCCCCCCCACATGCTCCTAACACTAAGCTTCCCCACCTTCTGCTAATACTGAGCCTGGTAATTAACTATCTTAGAGCCAACCCATTAATCAAAAAGCCCAGAGTTTGGCTACAGTGTAGCCAAACTCTGGTGCACTACTGCTCCCAGGAAGTGGCTATATAGCTGCTGGTTACCACACACCTGCCACCATCCCTGCAGAGTTCCGCAGCTCCACTGTCATTGCTTTACATGGGCACCTCTTGCACACACAAATTTATTTTTGTTGACTTCCGTTGAGAAATTCACTACCATACCATACCGTATTTTTGCGCTTTTTTTCTATATGTATGCTACCGGTATATAAAACTTTACTGCCATTATTTGCTTGGGCACCCCAGGCGCTCACAAATGTTTTTATGCAGAGATTGGAGTTCAGCTCCATAGTAGCAGAACTCCACTGATGTTAGTTCTACTCTCAGCAATACTGTCTACTGATACTGCCAATATTTTACTTGCACCCCTTTTGGCTGGCAATTTCTAATTTCTACCTAGGCATCTGCAGCGGTGCCCAATTCTCTGCAGCCGTGATAATGCCCATTTTTTCCCTTTAGCTGCCTGCTAAGCTGTCACATCACTCTCTTCTATCACTGAGAGGGTAGGTGGAAAAGCAAAGCAGGTTATTGCCATGCACCCCACGTAATGGTAATTTTGGGCTCTGGCGACACTGAATTACATCTCTCTCCAATTTACGACAACATGGAGGGGGAATAGTATTTAATGCCACCTCAGAGTTTAGCGGCAGCAGGGACAGCCATCGTTCGGGTCACCCTGCGCCGAACTGTCTGGCGCTGAGACGCCATTTACTTCTTACCTGCGGCAAGCATGTGACCACAGCTCAATGGTCAAAATAGTGATATTTAATAATGCTTGCCTGTATTCAGCCTGGAGGGTCATTTTTTTTTAAATCCTGGATATCTCTTTAACTTATGTCATTATTTTTGTATATAATCAAAATAACATTTAACACATACACTGTAATTTCCATTTGAAGAATAAAGATGAGTGGAATTGTCCAATTTCATACAAACAGGATTTTTATTGAGCAGAAAAGGTCATGATACAGAGGAGTATAACGTAATGGAGAACAGAGGCGCCAAAAGGATAAAATCAGTTATTAAAAAGTTTAAAAGTGCTTAGGAGGCAGTGGTTACAAGGTGTTACCCAGACCAATTGCTGTTGTGTACTCCAATTGTACTCCAATTGTCTATTGCCTGAGGAAGGGGGTATAAGCTTGCAAAACGCATTGCGAACGCTTCAGAAGAATGTACCTGTAAACATTTAGGAGATTATTTTGTGTGGTAGAACATATGGTCTCTGACAGAGCAGCCAGCAACTCAGGTGCATTCTCGCCATTGACAGACACTTAACATAATAAGCTTCAGAAGACAGAGCTCTCTGGTGTCATGAATTATACGGAAGTCGAGAAGATTATCGATTCCGTATCGTTCTGCAAAGCAGAGCAGAATGTCAGTTCTGTTTTAAATGTACTTCAGATGTCTTTTTTCCCTTCACTCTGAATTAGAGCCCCTCACCCCTCCACTTCCTTACTAGCTATTCACACATAGGTGCTATGACAAAGTGCTGGCCTGGAGTAGCTTCAGCAGATAGCGATCAGTCCCTTTTGATTCCCTCCCCAAAAACTTTGCTCCAAAATGCTGCATAAGAATAATAGGGAGATCCCATTTATTAATAATTCAAGATGTGGTTATTGCAGACAAAAGACTAATATATTTTCTGGTTCCAGAATCAGCCTAATAGCTAATCCAATTTATAGCCTGCTAGCTGCCAGGGAAACTGAGCTATTTATCACTCGTAGACCATACATGCTAATCTGCTGTTGTTTCGTGTCATTCGATAAAGCATCGCTGGCTGGTTCCAAATCTGGCCACAGATCCTCAGTAAGGCAATCCGGGGAGGAATCGCTAAAACTATTAATAAATGTTGCACTTTCTGCTTGTGATCTGGGGGCTGCCCCTTTTGCTGGCTGGGGGTAAACACACCTACTTTCCAGGTAAAGCCAGCCCCAAAACTCAGATGGTATAAAAGTTGGCCAGTACCGACCCCTCCCAGTCTCCAAATTTCCATCAACTAAAGATCTTCACCCACATGCTCCAGGAGACCAGAGCACATGGACTACCATCACATGCATTGTTTCAAGGACGCTGATATCAATGCCTGCATTTGAACTGGACTTTATTTCTTTCAATGGGCTCGATTCACAAAGCGGTGATAACCCAGTTAAAGACTTTAGGCGTGATAACCATTTTTATCATACCTATACTCAGTTTAGGCATGATAAGTTTAGGCATGATAAGTTTAGATAAGTTTAGAAACAGGCTGTTTCCTGTAGCGTGGATCGGGGGGTTGGCCCTAGTGCTGCGCAGCCGCAGTAGCGGCCATGCGGAGTGCGCAGCCGTGGCCAGCGCCGGTGGCCATCTTTATACAGGCAGCAGAGCCCGACCCTGGCCGTGGGGTCGGGAGTCATTCGGGGGGGATATTGAGAGGCGGGGACCCGGCGGAACGGCACGGAGGGCGCGGACGGCGTCCTCCGTGTCCACCAAAGTTATACAGGTATCTAACTTTTTTTTATGTTTTGGGGGAACATTTGGCCTCGGAAGTCCTTTAAGAAGCTGCTTTGCGTCAAATCCAGATTTTTTTCCCTGGACTTTTGGTGTCTATCCCACTCATCCATGCCCCCCTCCAGGTGTTAGACCCCTTGAAACATCTTTTCCATCACTTTTGTGGCCAGCATAAATGTTTCTAGTTTTCAAAGTTCGCCTCCCCATAGAAGTCTACTGCAGTTTGCGAAAATTTGTGCGAACCGAATTTTTGCGAAAGTTCGCGTTCGAGGTTTGCGAACCGAAAATCGTTGGTTCAAGCCATCTCTAGCGCTGACTCGCATGTGGTGGCAAGCAGGCTTGCTCAAATCCGAATTCAGGAGATACCCGGATAGTTCTATCCGGATATCTCCCAGTAAAGCTGTGCGGGGGGGCCTCAATCTTACCTGTATGACGACTTCTTCGGTCCATCTCTGGCACCTTCTGGGTTGGCTCTTTTTGCATAGATAACAACTAGAGTCTCTTAAAGCGGATCCGAGTTGAAAAACTAACTATAACAAGAAACTTGTCTATATATCTTATCTAAAGTTTAGATAGTTTACACACCATATCTAGCTGCAAACAGCTTCAAGTGTTTATGATTATTTATTCCTGTGATATAATGAGGGCAGCCATGTTCTGTTTGTCATATTGTCACAGGCTGAGGGTAGTGTTGGGCGAACAGTGTTCGCCACTGTTCGGGTTCTGCAGAACATCACCCTGTTCGGGTGATGTTCGAGTTCGGCCGAACACCTCATGGTGTTCGGCCTTTTAAGTTCGGGTTCGCCCCGAACTTCTGTATGCCCCCGAACAGGGCCGAACAGGGCCCCTGTTCGGGCGAACAGGGCCCTGTTCGGCCGAACAGGCCGCAATACGGCCCCCCTATGAGGTCGCAGGCATAAGGGGGGAGCATGCCCCGATCACGGGGGGGGTCGGAAATTCCCCCCACCCCCTCCGCTAGCGCTCCCCCCTCTGCCCGCTTCCCCATTCAAAAGTTTCAAGAAGTACCTGTATAGCGGATGGCCTGGCAGTGGGCGGCACTGTGGAGTGAGGAGGAGGAGGAGTCCGGAGAGTGACGAGTTGAGGGAGGCCGGGCAGCGGGCGTGAGGTCAGAGAAAGGGCGGAAGTTCCTTCCGGAGAAGAATATACTACTTCTCCTGAGTACGGCAATACCACATGTGTGGCACTTTTTTGCAGCCTAACTGCGCTAAGGGGCCAAAAGTCCAATGAGCATCTTTAGGCTTTACAGGGGTGCTTACAATTAGGCACCCTCCAAAATGCCAGGACAGTGAACACACCCCACAAATGACCCCATTTTGGAAAGTAGACACTTCAAGGTATTCAGAGAGGAGCATAGTGAGTCCGTGGCAGATTTCATTTTTTTTGGTCGCAAGTTAGAAGAAATGGAAACTTTTTCTTTTTCTTTTTTTTGTCAGAAAGTGTCATTTTCCGCTAACTTGTGACAAAAAATAAAATCTTCTATGAACTCACCATGCCTCTCACTGAATACTTTGGGATGTCTTCTTTCCAAAATGGGGTCATTTGGGGGGTATTTGTACTATCCTGGAATTTTAGCCCCTCATGAAACCTGACAGGTGGTCAGAAAAGTCAGAGATGCTTGAAAATGGGAAAATTCACTTTTGGCACCATAGTTTGTAAACGCTATAACTTTTACCCAATCCAATAAATATACACTGAATGGTTTTTTTTTTTAATCAAAGACATGTAGCAGAATAACTTTCGCGCTCAAATGTATAGGAAATTTTACTTTATTTGAAAAATGTCAGCACAGCAAGTTAAAAAAGTCATTTTTTTGCCAAAATTCATGTCTTTTTTGATGAATATAATAAAAACTAAAACTCGCAGCAGCAATCAAATAGCAGCAAAAGAAAGCTGTATTAGTGACAAGAAAAGGAGGTAAAATTCATTTAGGTGGTAGGTTGTATGACCGAGCAATAAACCGTGAAAGCTGCAGTGGTCTGAATGGAGAAAAATGCTCTGGTCCTTAAGGGGCGAAAAGACTGTGGTCCTGAAGTGGTTAAACTCTATATATGATGAATTAAAAAATATGTATTACCTCCCTTTACCATGACAATCCTTCCTTCCCCCACCCTCCTTTCTTCCATAACCCCCCTTCTCTTTCCTTCCATTACCGCTCTTGCCCTTTCCCTTGTCCTTTCTGATCTGTACATTACTGCTACCATGTGATAGTTGATGTTATGTTTTAAATGACATTTATTGTGTATGCTTTTATTATAGGGTGTATTGTACTGGTCTACACCAATTTTAACTATGTCTCTTTAAGTATTGAGTCGACACCTATGGGTGTGTCTTTTTTCACCTATATAAGCTGTGTAATGTCTGTTTTTTGTAAGCTATGATTAAGGAGCCGTTGCTCCGATACGCGTGAGCTTTTCTTGCAACATTGTTGGATTACAAATAAAGGTCGTTTTGATATATCCCACCATCTGGTGTAGCGGGATTTCTTTGGACTCTCTGGACATTTCGGCTTCAACTTCCCTGCACCCATATGGGTTACATACGTGAGTGCAGCAGCCTGTCTACTAGCCCAATAAAAAAATATATTATTTGGCACCCACACAATAAATGTATTGTAACTGTTACCCTTTGTCCTATTTCCAAAGCTTAATACCATGGTAAATACTTTTCTTTATATTCATACTGGTTAAGTATTCACCTCGAGCTCAAAATTGCACCAAAATTACAATTGCAGCAAAATCGTAATCTTGTCAAAAAAAGCAATCACACTGAAATTGCAACAAATGCAGGAAAAATGCAGAAAAATCGCAATCGCAGAAAAATCTACTTCCTCCTACTCGGCCTAGGTTACTAAGGGACTGCAGGATCAAACAGGTACATACTCCTGAATGTGAAATTACTCTTTATTGCTGTGAATTTAAAATGACTGTTTATTTAATTTTAATCAATGTATAATGTGAAAATTAGTATGTGAATTTACTATTTATTACATTTAATCAAAGTATTTTTTTTCATATGATTTTAAAATCAGGTCTAATTTCATGTTAAAGTGAATTTAGACACCTCTCTGACTTGAAATTAAGAAGTTTTGAATCAGGATGATACCATTTATTGGCTAACTTAGAGATGGATAAACAGTGAGCTTTCGACTTATAAAAAGCGTTTGTCGGACTGGTTCATGACCAAAACTGAAAACACAGCTTATATACACTGACATACAGAGGAGAAACATTCTTTAGCAAACATAAATGTAATTAGATGCCTTAACTGTTACTGAGGAGGCTTTCCGAGTCATCCTGGGTAAATTGATAAGATCAATAGAATCCTCAACATGACATAAAGCAGACTCTGGTGATGGGGAGACATCGTAAATTCCGAGTTCAAATGGTAACTGGCCTGGTTACATGCACCATTAATTCTAAGTTTGATGGCCCATACTCACGGGCAACCAAAACTGCATGTCGCTAGCACACGGGAGCGTGTGCACGACAGTTCGGCGACAGCTCGTCGCCACGTCCCTCCGCGTACACACTGCGGAAAAGGGACTAGTGGCGCGACGGAAGCTGTCGCCGACGTTCCTCCTCCCCGCCGTAAACTCAGTGCGCCAGCTATGGGGTTGCTGTCGCTAGTCCGCATACACACGCGGACTAGCAACAGTTGCAGCGAAGTTGCGGCGGCAACTGTCGCTAGGCGATTGACCGGTTCAATCGCCTGGCGACATCAGCAACGAGCGACGGTTCGGGGTGCGCGCCCGTGCAACGCCTGATACTCACGGGCGACCTGTCTCCGCAACACGCGAGCCCCGCGTGTTGCAGCGACAATTGTAGCCCGTGAGTATGGGCCATAAGAGAATTGTGGCATTTAAAGCCAACACATGTAAGCAAATGAAATGAATAGTGACAGTGAATACCATCTTACACAGCATATGGCACAAAAATGAATGAAAAGATAGAAAAATTAAAATGAAAAGAATTGTGGCATTTAAAACCCATCGTACCAGCACAAGAAGTTAGAGTCCTTGTTTAAACCATCTTCTACAGTTTTGAACGAATGTATAAACTTTGTTTCTTGTATTAGTCTCATGTTTCCCGATTTGAAGCCACCCATTAATACAGTGACGCGAAAATCGCTTAAACTGTGTCCAGGTAAACAAAAGTGTGTTGGTATTGGGAGATCAGTATATTTTGTAATATCCTTTTTCCTGCTGTTAATAGTGGATCTGTGGTGTGTCATGCGATCACGCAGTGGTTGACTTGTTTCTCCCACATAAATTCCTTTGGGGCATTTTGCACACATGATCAGGTATACCACATTAGATGGGTCGCAGGAAAAGGTGCCTTGTACTTTGTATTCCTGTTGTGTTCCTGGTATTAGTATCCTGTCAGTGGAATGGATGTGTTTACAGGTCCCACACTTTTTCCCTCGGCAGGGGAATGTTCCATTCTGTTCTTGCCTATTTAAGACACTCCTCACTATCATCTGCTTAAGATTGGGTGGCTGTCGGAATGCTAGGAGGGGAGGTTCAGGGAATATCTTTTTCAGTCTCTGATCCTTGTGTAGAACAGGATGAAGTTCTTTTGCAATCTTTCTTAAGATTCCCAGGCATAGGTTGTAGGTGACTACCAGTGGGACACAGCTCTCTTCCTGGTTCTGCTTGTACTCCAGGAGCTGAGTCCTAGGGATGTTGTTAGCTTTCTTGATTTGGGTCTCAGCCATTAGAGGATTGTATCCCTGTTTTATGAAATTCTTCTTCAGGTAACCCAGGTGTTTGTCTTTGTCCTCCCTGTCAGAACAGATCTGATTGCATCTTATTTCCTGGCTGTAAATTATGGAATTCTTTATATGTTTGGGGTGGAAACTGTCATACCTGAGGTATGTGGGATGATCCGTCGGTTTGCGGTACATGGACGTTTGTAAGCTGTTCTCTCTGATGTATATGATGGTGTCAAGAAAGTTAATCTCCCTGTGAGAGTAGCTCAGTTTCAGTTTGATTGTGGGATGGAAGGCATTGAAGTTCCTGTGAAATTGGATAAGATCCTCCTCACTTGCAGACCAGATGATCAAGATGTCGTCAATAAAACGGAAGTAGGCCATGGGTTTAATATGACCAGGACATTAAGGCTGCATTTTAAAAACGTAACTATTCAACTGACCCCCCAACCCTCATCATCACTCTCCTCCAACTCTTTCTTCAATCACAGCTCATCCCCTGTGCATTGTGCACACAGGCCTGCACTGAGCTGTTCATGTACAATATGCTGGGGAAAATCTATCACTGAGAGGCTACTTTGGCACTTTTTCACTGCCCTCTGCACCAATGTAAAGGCAGGGATGTAATTGCATAGGAAGAGATAGTGGGTCAGCTGTACATTATTCAAGAGTAGAGATTGAAAAAGAGCTGAAAAGATGGACATGGTGCTTCTTCTGTCGTGGCACCTAAAACAAGGAAGCAAAGCCTAGCAGAAAAGAATGTTTTGGATGATTATTATTCATTTTTAATGTAAACATTGCCCTCTGCTGTTAGACTTGTTGCTATAAGCTAAGAGTAAGAACGTAAATAAAAGCATGTATAGGTCTCCTTCAGAGCAAAATTTAAGTTTTATGATATAATAGCCTTAATGTGGATAGGTACAGCTCAAGTCTTTTGGTAATTTAGTGTCTTTAAGAAATTAACTTTCCATTTCAACTTGCAGACACCTACCAGTTTTGAAAACTGGAGAGACACTAATGTTTTCCAGTTTATATGAGCTCAGCAGAACCTTTATAATCATTCAGGCGGCAGGCCCTTGGTGTCTCAGAAGCTGTTCATCCAGAGCTCACACTCTACAAATTGTCTCACTTCTATTTTGCGTTTGGCTGAACTCTTCATACAGTGTCAGTAGCGTAGCAGTAGGGGATGCAGAGGCTGTGACTGCATTGGGGCCTTTGGACCAGAGGGGCTCACCAAAGGATTCCACAAATGCAGCTTCATAAAATGAGCATAAAATTAGCACAATTGCAAAAATACGTTTGCAGACAGCCACACAGCTTACTTACTTACTAGCTTTCTGCATGTTATGCCTTTAAAAACAACATCAACAAAAATGCAGACAAACAGTGAATATACTGTACAATAACAGTAGCTCAATTCTCAATGCCTTTCCTAACAGCATCTGCAACTTCCCTCTCTCAGCACAGTATCTCTCTTCTTCATGTGTCAGATAGAGATGGCCTGAACCTCCGATTTTCGGTTTGCAAACCGGGTTCGCGAACTTCCGCAAAAGTTTGGTTCGCGCAAACTTCCTCGGACCGCAATAGACTTCAATGGGGAGGCGAACTTTGAAAACTAGAAAACTGTATGCTGGCCACAAAAGTGATGGAAAACATGTTTCAAGGGGTCTAACACCTGGGGGGGGGGAGAGGAGGGGGGGCATGGCGGAGTGGAATAGACGCCAAAAGTCTTGGGGAAAAATCTGGATTTGACGCAGAGCAGCGTTTTAAGGGCAGAAATCACATTGAATGCTAAATTGCAGGCCTAAAGTACTTTAAAACATCTTTCATGTGTATACATCAATCAGAGAGTGTAATTAGAGTACTGCTTCACACTGACACACCAACCTCACTGTGTAACACACCGCAAACAGCTGTTTGTGTAGTGACAGCCGTGCTGGACCGGTGCACACCATGGCGAGAGTGCAGGACATGGCAGATTTCAAGCCCATATGGTCACCGGGCTGTGGTAGCTCAATGATAGAACAACAGTGACTGTCCAGCTGATCAAATTTGGTCTGTCCGCAATAAAGCAATGACCTTACTATCTTGGGTGTGCCCCCCCCCCCGAGACACTCGTATAGCTGGCGGTCATTGCTTCATTGTGATACGCAAGCCCCTTCACCGCGGTAAGTTAATGATCACGAAGGGGAATTGGCAAATGTATATGCCATTTGTTTTTTTGTTGCAGCTGCAGTGCAGCCAGAAAAATTAGGCAGGCATGTGCATGCACCAGGAAAATTATTATAGCAGCCGCTGCTAGCAGAGCCTTAAAAATTCAGAAATCCGCCTGGAGTCCTGGACCCTGTTGGTGGTGGCGGAGAAGGCAGTCAACCGACCTTCCGGCAGAGATGCTGTGTGGGGAGCGACTTACCGTAGTCTTGGGGCAGGCAGTCACACGTCGTGCAGGCAGAGAAGCTGTGTGTGGGGACTGACTTAGTCTTCGGGCAAACCTGGGCGTGCTTTGCAGACCAGGCATCCATGGTCAAATGGACCCTTAACCCAACGCTGTGTTCCAGAGATGTCACCACTTGCCTTTCAATATCACGGTACAGTTTAGGTATCACCTTTTTTGAGAAAAAAATGCATGATGGTATCTTCCACAGTGGTGTGTGGCTTTGCTTTTGTATGCTGCTTTTCCTCAGGTGGTCATCCCGTTGCAGTTTGTGGTTTGTCATCATGTGCCTTCATAAGGTAGGTCTTGGTCTTTCCACGGGGCTCAATTTTCGGTGGCAGAGAGTACAGATGGCTCTCATCTGAGGCAGACACACACAAAAATTTTACACCACTGAGCCCTGGGGTGATGGCACTTTGGTGGTGGCGGCCGACTGAGTGTTAAGTGAGGTGCCAGAATGAGAGTAGGTGGAGGAAGATATGTCATGCTTCCGTGCGGATGCTGAGAAAGATGAGGTGTTCTATGTTAAATAGTCAACTACGTCCTGACAATATTGGGGGTTGATGGCACGTGCCTTCTTCTGAACACTGTACTTTGGTCGAAGGCCACACGAAATCACGACAGCGCAACCTCGAACAGACCTACCAGGTGGCCTGCCTCTGCCTTTTGTTTTGTCCATATTGGGAGGATGAAGTGAAAGGTATGCACTGACTTGTCTAATGTGCAGTCACACAGGTGCAGTTAACAGGTATGCACGGAGTGGTATATCACACTCACGTAGGTAGGTGGGTGCACTGAACACAACAGGTAGGTATATGCAGTGATGGGTATTACAATGTGCACCTGTCACACACAGACAGGTACCGGACAGGCACAGCGACACTGTGTGCGCTCACGTAGGTAGGTGGGTGCACTGAAGTGAACAACAGGTAGTAGATATATGCAGTGATGGGTATTACAATGTGCACCTGTCACACACACACAGGTACCGGACAGGCACAGTGACACTGCGTGCGCTCACATAGGTAAGTGGGTGCACTGTGAACAACAGGTAGGTAGGTATATGCAGTGATGGGTATTACAATGTACACCTGTCACACACAAACAGGTACTGGACAGGCACAGTGACACTGCATGCGCTCACGTAGGTAGGTGGGTGCACTGTGAACAACAGGTAGGTATATGCAGTGATGGGTATTACAATGTGCACCTGTCACACACAGACAGGTACCGGACAGGCACAGTAACACTGCGTGCGCTCACGTAGGTAGGTGGGTTCACAGTGAACAACAGGTAGGTAGGTATATGCAGTGATGGGTATTACAATGTGCACCTGTCACACACACAGGTAGTCATTGAATGTGCTGGGCCTGGCAGTGGCACACACAGTAGGAATTACCAAGGCTATCTATGCAACACAAGTGTCAGTGGGACTCGCACACAAAGAAAGAAAAAAAAATCACAAGAACAAGATTAGCTCTCAAAAGAGCTGTTGAGGGGTGCTTTTTTTTTTTAGCAATAAGAATCAGCAAGGAGCAAGCTAAAAAGCCTACAAGGGCCTAACTAAGCTTTCTCTATGAGAGTCTGCAGCAGCTTTCCCTTCTCTAATTAGTGCATGCACACGAGTGAGTCCACTGCCTGACGCTGCCTGCCTTTTATAAGGGGGGGGGTGGGGCTCCAGGAGGGAGTGTAGCCAATTGGCTACAATGTGCCTGCTGACTGTGATGTAGAGGGTCAAAGTTGACCCTCATGATGCACTATGGGGGGCGAACCGAACTTCCGGAAAAGTTTGCAGTTCTCCGTGATCGCGAACCACGGAAGTTCGCCGGGAACCGTTTGTCGGTGAACTGGTCGGGCCATCTCTACTGTCAGAGAGCAACATTTTATACCCGGGGGTTGTCTGTTTGATTGGTAGTGATTTGGTTGGTAGTGATTAGGTTCCTGAACTCCTAATATGGAGTGAAAGGATATTAGTTCCTGTTTATTTTTAAAATGTTCACATTAGCAAGCACATTTGGAATATGGCCCTTATTTTCAAAAATAAAAACAAACTTTTTCCCAGTTATTTGCTTATATTCAATTTGAGTGACCATACGATGGTGAATATATTTTCAGAATCAAAAATAGGATTTTTTTTATCAGTTTCATTTTTATTGTCATATCAAAAGAAGGTACAAACAAATACATACAATAACTGATGTTATACAGCATACATGGTGGAATTAGCATTTTCAATGCAAGAATGACTTTTCTGAATATTCTAACTCTACACTGCCTCTGTCTGCATATGCTTATTCCCCGTCTCTGGCACAGCAGCTGACCTTGGCAGGCTTTTAAAAAAGGGCACAGGAGCCCTTACATAAAACAGGGTGCCACCATAGTTGGCCATTATAAAAGCCATTGTTTGCTGCAAATTGCGGCTTTTATAATGGACACCTATGGAGAGAAAGGGTTAAGGGTTAGGCACTGGTAGAGGGAGGGTATAGGATTCGGCATTGGTAGAGGGAGGTCTTAGGGTTAGGCATCATTAGAGGGAGGTCTTGGGGTTAGGCATCATTAGACGGAGGTCTTAGGGTTAGGCATCATTAGAGGGAGGTCTTAGGGTTAGGCATCATTAGAGGGAGGTCTTAGGGTTAGGCATCAATAGAGAGAGTGAAGAGTTAGAGTAGGGTTAGGTTAATACATAGTACAATTTTGATAAAGATTACCAATATTTTACTATTGGAATTAAGTTGTAGACTATCTGTAATCCCCTGTGCCTTTTTAACATGAATGCAGTTTTGGAGGTCCATATCAATTGTTATGTATAAAGTGCTTGAGGGGGCCCAAAGAAAAACTTGCACTGGGGCAGCGGGGCCTATAGTTCCTTAGCTATGTCACTGTCTATGCATAGATCTAAAAAAGGCACTTGCCATGGTAATTTGCGAGCCAGGAACAGCCTATAGTAGGATACTGGCAAAATTACTAATATTCTATTGTTGATCAATGGGTAATACAATAGTAGAATACTGGTCATTTTTACTGATATTTTACTATCGCAAAACCTATCCCTTTCTTCTAACTTGAGCTTTCCCTCTATTGGTGCCTTTCACGAACCAACCTCCCCCCTTCCTATCGCAATGTTCGCCGAGCAGCTCCACATTCACTGCTAAAAAACCCCAAACCCCCTCTGCTGATTTTCATGCCACCTAAATATTATACTTATCAAGTGCTGCCGTCGGTCAAATTACCCCCTGGGTGCTGCTATAGGCACAATTATCATTGCAGTTTTTGCTGTGCCCATTTTACTGAAGCACCACCGGTCACTAGGAGTTTCCACTGCCCCAAAACATTATCAGGAGATCTCTGCTGATCCTGACATGTAGTTGCATGTTCATATACTCTAGATTGCAAGCCTTCGGGCAGGGTACTCCTCCCTTTGTGTTCCACCTGATCAAGCACCTCCATTACTGTGCACCCATGCTATGCATTTAAATGAACTCAACTTGCCTAAACTTCATGCTCCCATCCAGTGACTAAGCGATACTTGTACTCATACTGTGCTGCGTGATCTGGTTTTTCTTGTATTCCTGTATTGTCTTATTGCTGTATGTCACCCCTATATATTGTCTGTAACCAAAACTAATGTCCAGTGCTGCGTTATATGTTGGCGCTTTATAAATACAATAATTAAATAAATAAATTAAATAAATATACTCAGAATGTCAATCATGAAAACACACAAAAGTTTATTTGCAAATCCAATTATTTGCCATTATAATTACAATCAATGTATATGAGGAATATCATAGGCCATATTTTGGTATATATTTATTGACACAGCTTTTGCAAAATATAATTAAAAGTTATTTTAAAGATTACATGACTTTTAAACTTTAGCTTCCTTTATAGATTTGAAACTTTTGTAAGAGAGTGCATGAATAGTGTGTGCAATGAGCACCATCTGCTGACCAATTTTTAGTATTGCAGTCTCATAGAAAATATAGTGGAAATCTACAACCTCAACCTTGGTCAAATTCAAACATAAAATAAGGTGAAAAGGCACATTAAAAAACAAAACAAAACAAAAAAAAACTAATGAACATTTAATATTATAAAAACATTGTTTATTGTGGGTATGATGTGTTAACTGCAGCCGGTGTCAACACTGACAGATAGACAGACATATTGTAAGCTCACACGGGCATGGGTCTCTCATCCTTTTATGTTTTTGAATTTGCAATATATTTTGTTCATCATGCTACAATTGTCATTGTAATTACTACCAATTCTGTATTATGTACCGGTGTCTATATTTTGTTTATACCATTGTCTATATTGTTCTGTACCCTGTTTTGTCCAGGGGCATAGCAATAGGGGGTGCAGAGGTAGCGACCACGGTGCTAGTAAAAAAGGGTGCACAGGGATAGTGGACAAAAAGGGCGCCGCCATAGACTGCAATGCAAAATATCGGCTATTCGGCGCCCGACAGGAAAAAAGGGCGCCCGAGAAATAGCGGTTACAGGGATCGTGTTAACAAATTTTTTCGTTTACAGAATAAGGTTTATAACAAATATCGTTTACAAGTTCGTTTCGAGTTTGTGTTATACTTATTTTTTCGTTTTTAAATTTCGCTTATATCAGTTGTTACTTATTATTTAGTTTAAAAATTTCGCTTACAAAAGTATAAAAGCAAAATTTTCGTTTACACTTCTTTGATCATTTAAAAATTTGTTTTCATATGTATAATGCGTAAATACCGTTTTCAACCTTATTGTGTTAGAAATACATCGCTTTTGGTATTAAATTTGTTTTTACACTTATAATGCGTTGATTATAGTTACTAAAATATCGCTTTTAATATTACTGTTATTTTAAGGTTGTTTTTACACTTATAATGCGTTGATTATAGTTACTAAAATATCGCTTTTAATATTACTGTTATTTTAAGATTTCTAATGCTTGTAAGGCTATCTATTGTCAAAGGCAAAAAGGGGAAAGGACCCACTTCTACCACCCATACACATACCAAAGGGAGTCAGGAATCCATGAAGGTAGCTCATGTATTGTAGGAAGGAAAAGGATTCCGCTACACCTATGGTTCGGTGAAAAAAGTCTCCATTTATTAGAACATCAGTGAAAGCACAGCATTAAAAAAGCTCACGCGTATCGGAGCTCACGGCTCCTTAATCATAGCTATGATTAAGGAGCCGTGAGCTCCGATACGCGTGAGCTTTTTTAATGCTGTGCTTTCACTGATGTTCTAATAAATGGAGACTTTTTTCACCGAACCATAGGTGTAGCGGAATCCTTTTCCTTCCTACAATACATGAGCTATCTATTGTATTGTATATATTTATATATACTTTTCTCTATTTATAATATTAATGTATACGTGATTTTAAGGCTATTTTAAGGCTATTTATTCTATCACAAATATATAGATTATTTTATTCATGTTATTTGTAGAGAAGTATTTTAAGGATTAAATATATTATTGTTTATATGTGTTTAGGGTGTTTGTGCGGTGGGGATGGTTAGGTTTAGGCATTACCAGGGGGGTCTAGGGGTTAGGGATAGGTACAGGGAGGGTTAGGTATAGTTACAGTATAATATATGCAATCAGGGGGTGGTTAGGGTTAGGCACCACCAGGGGGGTGGTTAGGGTTAGGCACCATCAGGGGGGTCTTAGGGTTAGGCACCACCAGGGGGGTCTTAGGGTTAGGCACCACCATGGGGGTCTTAGGGTTAGGCACCACCAGGGGGGTCTTAGGGTTAGGCACCACCAGGGGGGTCTAGGGGTTAGGGATAGGTACAGGGAGGGCTCTGTGTGAGAGTAAAGTTAGGTATAGTTACAGCACAATATATGTAATATATACAATTTATTAAATTATATATATTTAAACAAAGAGGGGTCGAGGGGTTAGGGATAGTGATAGGGAGAGATCTGTGTGAGCTTACAGTTTGGTATAATTACAGTAAAATATCTGTAAAACCTACCATTGCATTGCTATGCTTAATACAAGTGTAAATATTGTTTTTGTTATAGACGATATTTGACGTTTCTTTTCAGAATTCGTTCGTTGTTATAGACGGTATTTTGCCATTTCATTTCCGTTTATTTAACCTATTTAGCACTACATTTTCGTTTACAACCCCTTAAAAGAAAAATATGGTTTTGCATTAAAACTTAAAATTTCGGCTATACCCCGCGCCCTTTTTTCCAGGCGCCCTTTTTTGATACACGCGCGACCACACTTGGGCCCTTGGGCCAGAGGGGCCCCGAAGGGCCCTCCCTCAACTACAGTACTTGCTCTCTGTTGGTCCTGTGCTCATAATGATCACTTCTATAGATACTTTGAATAGTGGTAATCATTAACAGACTGTTCCCCATCCCCTTCTTGCACCTCTGACACTGTAGTTGCCATTGGCAGGTTTTGGTGTGCCGTATCAATTGTTATGTATAGAGTGCTTGGGGGGCCCCATTGTAAAACTTTCATTGGGGCCCACAGCTCCACTGGTTTTGTCCTTACTCTGCACAGCACCATGGAATATGTTGGCACTTTATTAATCAATAATAATAACAACAATAATAGTACTTGCTATTACGGTTCTTCTGATGAGTAAGGGAAGAAACCCACATTTCACTGAATGATACACTAGCAATTTAAAAGTAGAGTATTGATTTAATGTGGTGATCTAAACAGAAGATCATTTCCAAAAGTTGCAATCTCCCATTGTACATAGTCCTTAAAGCGGACCTGAACTCAGAACTTCCTCTCTGCTCTATAAGATATGACACAGCATAATCAAACACAGAACATTTATATCGCGCTTTTCTCCTGGTGGACTCAAAGCGCCAGAGCTGCAGCCACTGGGACGCGCTCTATAGGCAGTCATAGTGTTAGGGAGACTTGCCCAAGGTCTCCTACTGAATAGGTGCTGGCTTACTGAACAGGCAGAGCTGAGATTCTAACCCAGTTCACCTGTATCAGAGGCAGAGCCCTTAACCATTACACTATCCAGCCGCCATAATAACCTTTAAAGAAAAACATTTCTTTGTTATAGCTGATACAAATCCTAAAATAAATCTCCAGTGTTTCTACTTCCTGCTTTCATGCAAGCAGACATATTAACATCCTGTTCTTTCAAATGAGCTTATCTGTCTTATTTACAGTGGCAGTCAGGTGACACAGGGGACAGATCAAATTACAGCTTGTGATTGGACACAAATTAGGGGGAATTAGACAGGCTAAACTCTCTAAATACATCTAGGGTGCATTTGCTAAGCTTTCCTTCTGTCCTGTGCAAGAGTTCAGGTCCACTTTAAAGGAAAACTGAAGTATGGAGCTTGCCATATTTATTTATTTTCAAACAATACCTGTTGCCTGGCAATGCACAGAAGTATCTGGATCACACACCTAATACAAGCATGCATTTTATCAAGTCAGACTTTAGTCAGAGCCCCTGATCTGCATGCTTGTTCCCCAACACTAATTTCTTAATATGCACTCCTAAAGCTAACCTCTGCCACATACTAACAATAATCTCCCACTATGCACTCCTAACACTAACCTCCCTCACATACTCCTAACACTAATCTCCCACCATGCACCCCTAACACTAACACCCCCCCCCCACATGCTCCTAACACTAAGCTTCCCCACCTTCTGCTAATACTGAGCCTGGTAATTAACTATCTTAGAGCCAACCCATTAATCAAAAAGCCCAGAGTTTGGCTACAGTGTAGCCAAACTCTGGTGCACTACTGCTCCCAGGAAGTGGCTATATAGCTGCTGGTTACCACACACCTGCCACCATCCCTGCAGAGTTCCGCAGCTCCACTGTCATTGCTTTACATGGGCACCTCTTGCACACACAAATTTATTTTTGTTGACTTCCGTTGAGAAATTCACTACCATACCATACCGTATTTTTGCGCTTTTTTTCTATATGTATGCTACCGGTATATAAAACTTTACTGCCATTATTTGCTTGGGCACCCCAGGCGCTCACAAATGTTTTTATGCAGAGATTGGAGTTCAGCTCCATAGTAGCAGAACTCCACTGATGTTAGTTC
Source organism: Hyperolius riggenbachi (assembly GCF_040937935.1). Lineage (NCBI taxonomy): Eukaryota > Metazoa > Chordata > Amphibia > Anura > Hyperoliidae > Hyperolius > Hyperolius riggenbachi. The sequence goes on along the minus strand of NC_090647.1, from coordinate 236,151,770 downwards.
TACTCTCAGCAATACTGTCTACTGATACTGCCAATATTTTACTTGCACCCCTTTTGGCTGGCAATTTCTAATTTCTACCTAGGCATCTGCAGCGGTGCCCAATTCTCTGCAGCCGTGATAATGCCCATTTTTTCCCTTTAGCTGCCTGCTAAGCTGTCACATCACTCTCTTCTATCACTGAGAGGGTAGGTGGAAAAGCAAAGCAGGTTATTGCCATGCACCCCACGTAATGGTAATTTTGGGCTCTGGCGACACTGAATTACATCTCTCTCCAATTTACGACAACATGGAGGGGGAATAGTATTTAATGCCACCTCAGAGTTTAGCGGCAGCAGGGACAGCCATCGTTCGGGTCACCCTGCGCCGAACTGTCTGGCGCTGAGACGCCATTTACTTCTTACCTGCGGTAAGCATGTGACCACAGCTCAATGGTCAAAATAGTGATATTTAATAATGCTTGCCTGTATTCAGCCTGGAGGGTCATTTTTTTAAAAATCCTGGATATCTCTTTAACTTATGTCATTATTTTTGTATATAATCAAAATAACATTTAACACATACACTGTAATTTCCATTTGAAGAATAAAGATGAGTGGAATTGTCCAATTTCATACAAACAGGATTTTTATTGAGCAGAAAAGGTCATGATACAGAGGAGTATAACGTAATGGAGAACAGAGGCGCCAAAAGGATAAAATCAGTTATTAAAAAGTTTAAAAGTGCTTAGGAGGCAGTGGTTACAAGGTGTTACCCAGACCAATTGCTGTTGTGTACTCCAATTGTACTCCAATTGTCTATTGCCTGAGGAAGGGGGTATAAGCTTGCAAAACGCATTGCGAACGCTTCAGAAGAATGTACCTGTAAACATTTAGGAGATTATTTTGTGTGGTAGAACATATGGTCTCTGACAGAGCAGCCAGCAACTCAGGTGCATTCTCGCCATTGACAGACACTTAACATAATAAGCTTCAGAAGACAGAGCTCTCTGGTGTCATGAATTATACGGAAGTCGAGAAGATTATCGATTCCGTATCGTTCTGCAAAGCAGAGCAGAATGTCAGTTCTGTTTTAAATGTACTTCAGATGTCTTTTTTCCCTTCACTCTGAATTAGAGCCCCTCACCCCTCCACTTCCTTACTAGCTATTCACACATAGGTGCTATGACAAAGTGCTGGCCTGGAGTAGCTTCAGCAGATAGCGATCAGTCCCTTTTGATTCCCTCCCCAAAAACTTTGCTCCAAAATGCTGCATAAGAATAATAGGGAGATCCCATTTATTAATAATTCAAGATGTGGTTATTGCAGACAAAAGACTAATATATTTTCTGGTTCCAGAATCAGCCTAATAGCTAATCCAATTTATAGCCTGCTAGCTGCCAGGGAAACTGAGCTATTTATCACTCGTAGACCATACATGCTAATCTGCTGTTGTTTCGTGTCATTCGATAAAGCATCGCTGGCTGGTTCCAAATCTGGCCACAGATCCTCAGTAAGGCAATCCGGGGAGGAATCGCTAAAACTATTAATAAATGTTGCACTTTCTGCTTGTGATCTGGGGGCTGCCCCTTTTGCTGGCTGGGGGTAAACACACCTACTTTCCAGGTAAAGCCAGCCCCAAAACTCAGATGGTATAAAAGTTGGCCAGTACCGACCCCTCCCAGTCTCCAAATTTCCATCAACTAAAGATCTTCACCCACATGCTCCAGGAGACCAGAGCACATGGACTACCATCACATGCATTGTTTCAAGGACGCTGATATCAATGCCTGCATTTGAACTGGACTTTATTTCTTTCAATGGGCTCGATTCACAAAGCGGTGATAACCCAGTTAAAGACTTTAGGCGTGATAACCATTTTTATCATACCTATACTCAGTTTAGGCATGATAAGTTTAGGCATGATAAGTTTAGATAAGTTTAGAAACAGGCTGTTTCCTGTAGCGTGGATCGGGGGGTTGGCCCTAGTGCTGCGCAGCCGCAGTAGCGGCCATGCGGAGTGCGCAGCCGTGGCCAGCGCCGGTGGCCATCTTTATACAGGCAGCAGAGCCCGACCCTGGCCGTGGGGTCGGGAGCCATTTGGGGGGGATATTGAGAGGCGGGGACCCGGCGGAACGGCACGGAGGGCGCGGACGGCGTCCTCCGTGTCCACCAAAGTTATACAGGTATCTAACTTTTTTTTATGTTTTGGGGGAACATTTGGCCTCGGAAGTCCTTTAAGAAGCTGCTTTGCGTCAAATCCAGATTTTTTTCCCTGGACTTTTGGTGTCTATCCCACTCATCCATGCCCCCCTCCAGGTGTTAGACCCCTTGAAACATCTTTTCCATCACTTTTGTGGCCAGCATAAATGTTTCTAGTTTTCAAAGTTCGCCTCCCCATAGAAGTCTACTGCAGTTTGCGAAAATTTGTGCGAACCGAATTTTTGCGAAAGTTCGCGTTCGAGGTTTGCGAACCGAAAATCGTTGGTTCAAGCCATCTCTAGCGCTGACTCGCATGTGGTGGCAAGCAGGCTTGCTCAAATCCGAATTCAGGAGATACCCGGATAGTTCTATCCGGATATCTCCCAGTAAAGCTGTGCGGGGGGGCCTCAATCTTACCTGTATGACGTCTTCTTCGGTCCATCTCTGGCACCTTCTGGGTTGGCTCTTTTTGCATAGATAACAACTGGAGTCTCTTAAAGCGGATCCGAGTTGAAAAACTAACTATAACAAGAAACTTGTCTATATATCTTATCTAAAGTTTAGATAGTTTACACACCATATCTAGCTGCAAACAGCTTCAAGTGTTTATGATTATTTATTCCTGTGATATAATGAGGGCAGCCATGTTCTGTTTGTCATATTGTCACAGGCTGAGGGTAGTGTTGGGCGAACAGTGTTCGCCACTGTTCGGGTTCTGCAGAACATCACCCTGTTCGGGTGATGTTCGAGTTCGGCCGAACACCTCATGGTGTTCGGCCTTTTAAGTTCGGGTTCGCCCCGAACTTCTGTATGCCCCCGAACAGGGCCGAACAGGGCCCCTGTTCGGGCGAACAGGGCCCTGTTCGGCCGAACAGGCCGCAATACGGCCCCCCTATGAGGTCGCAGGCATAAGGGGGGAGCATGCCCCGATCGCGGGGGGGGTCGGAAATTCCCCCCACCCCCCACCCCCTCCGCTAGCGCTCCCCCCTCTGCCCGCTTCCCCATTCAAAAGTTTCAAGAAGTACCTGTATAGCGGATGGCCTGGCAGTGGGCGGCACTGTGGAGTGAGGAGGAGGAGGAGTCCGGAGAGTGACGAGTTGAGGGAGGCCGGGCAGCGGGCGTGAGGTCAGAGAAAGGGCGGAAGTTCCGGCCATGTTCGGCGAACTTTCCCGAACCCGAACATCCAGGTGTTCGCCCATCACTAGCTGAGGGCTGGAGATGCTATCAGCTTGCCTGTGTGTAAATTCAGCCCCCTCTCCTCCTCCCTCCTCCCCTCTGCCTCTGAAATGAATGGCTAGTAACCTCCTCCTCCTCCTGTCCAGACTGAGCTCCCATAAGCACTTGCTACAGTGCCAAGGCACAAAAGGAGCTGTGGGCGAGGCTTGTTTAGTTTATAGGGAATTAGAGTATTAAAACAAAACAAAAAAGTATTTGGCTTGAAGAATGCCCTATAAACTATATGAAAGGAACACAAATATGCAATGAGTAAAAATGTATCTCAAAACCACTTTAAGGGTACGTTTCCACTTGTGCGGCACGATTTGCTCGTGGAAAACGTGTCAACGAATCCGCATACGGTTGCGGATTCGTTGACGTTTCCATACGGATTTTCACGCGGAATCGTTCGCGATTTTAACAACGCGATTTTAACCATGTCAATGCCGGCAAGCATTGACATGGGTTTTTAAACGAAATTGCACGCGGAAACGCCGGGAAAACCGCAAGACTCAAGTGCTTGCGGTTATACTATTTAGTTACATGACCGACGATTCGCGTGCGGGTGTGCGGCGTGCGAATTCTGGCGGCTCTGCTGTGCAGATTTTTTCTGCATAGCGAGCCGCACAGAATTCCTGACAAGTGGAAATGGCGCCATCTACTTGTATTGGTTGAGCAAATCTGCATGCAGGAAACGCATGCAGATGTGCTCTAGTGGAAACGAGCTCTTACTCTTCCTGTACTGGAAACAATATTAGACTCATGTCTCTGCTCCTAACTTTTTATATCTTAGCTGTACTACACATACAGATCATTATATTATATGTTTATTTTCACTTCAGATTCCCTTTAACCAGCCTGGCGGTATGGACGAGCTCAGCTCGTCCATCACCGCCGGAGGCTGCCGCTCAGGCCCTGCTGGGCCGATTTGCATGAAATAAAGAGCAGCACACGCAGCCGGCACTTTGCCAGCCGTGTGTACTGCCTGATCGCCGCCGCTCTGCGGCGATCCGCCGCGAGCAGCGGCGAAAGAGGGTCCCCCCAGCCGCCTGAGCCCAGCGTAGCCGGAACAAAAAGTTCCGGCCAGCGCTAAGGGCTGGATCGGAGGCGGCTGACGTCAGGACGTCGGCTGACGTCGATGACGTCACTCCGCTCGTCGCTATGGCGACGATCTAAGCAAAACAAGGAAGGCCGCTCATTGCGGCCTTCCTTGTTTATTCTGGGCGCCGGAGGCGATCGGAAGAACGCCTCCGGAGCGCCCTCTAGTGGGCTTTCATGCAGCTAACTTTCAGTTGGCTGCATGAAATAGTTTTTTTTTTATTAAAAAAAACCCCTCCCGCAGCCTCCCTGGCGATCTTATCAGAACGCCAGGGTGGTTAATAAAGACTCTAATCATACAGATCAAGAGTGTGCAAGCAGCCATGCTCTGTGGATGGACAATCGCTTCTGTGTCTATCAGACCTTCCTGCAAGTCCTTTACAATTATATGTTTTTGTTAACGTTTCTGACTAGCATACTTCCTCTAGATCTTAAAGGCATCTGAGCAGTTAATCTTGACAATATGTAAAAAAATATGCAAAACACAGTGATACTGATCACATTCTGGCCACATTTGTGAACTACATCTGTCTGGCATCCGGGGACATGCAACATGATTGAGGGCAATTCAAATCTACCATTCTGTGGCATCAACAGCAGTAAGATGGATGGATATAGATGTGGCTATGGAGCCGCCCAGCATAGGTAAGCACAGTGCTGCCCATAATTATTCATACCCCTGGCAAATTTTGAAATTAAAGTTTAAAGTTACTTTTATTCAACTAACAAGTATTTTGCTGACAGGAAACGTGTCTCCCAAAATATAATAAAACAATGTACAGGCGTACGTTAAAAAAGGGCGTCAGGAAAAAAGGGCGCAGGGTTTTAACCACTTAGCAACCCTTGCCACGCTTATCTACGCCCCTTTAAAATTCACCTGGGGCACAGGGGCGTAGATAGGCAACTCCTGTTTGTTTTCCCGCTGTGAGCGTTCGCGTGCGCGATCGCGTGCACGCGGATGCGCGGTCGCGTGCACGCGGATGTGCGGCCGCGTTCGGCACCCGCTGGTCAGCCAGTCAAAGTGCTTACAAGTTTACATGAGCACTGCCAAAGCCAATGACAGTGCTCATTCATTCAGAATGTGTGTAAACATTGCATCAGTCTCTATGCTGTTACAGTTACTGAGATCACTCCTGAGAGGATCTCAGATAACCAATACAGCATTAGTGAGTGATCAGCATCAGTGAGGGTTTTTTAAAATAAATTATACCCCCATTAAGCCCATTAACCCTTGCCTCCCTGAAATGTTACAATTGCTGTGGTTCTTAGGTGAAAAACCCTGTGGTAGAGAAGTGGTTAAACGATAAGCATGAATAACATTTACATTTTTTTTGCTATATTTCGTTTAAAAACAATGTTTTATAAAGTTATAAATCATTAAATAATGTGTATGAAATCGGCAATTGTAAAAACGTTAATCTTCCCTGTTTAAAAAGTGAAATGTATAATAACGTTTTATAAAAGATTAATAAGAATTTTACTAAAGCTATACTTAACCCTACTCTCATACAGAACCCTCCCTATACCTACCCCTAACCCCTAGACCCCCCTGGTGGTGCCTAAACCTAAGACCCCCCAGGTGGTGCCTAACCCTAAGACCCCCCAGGTGGTACCTAACCCTAAGACCCCCCAGGTGGTGCCTATCCCTAAGACCCCCCTGGTGGTGCCTAAACCCAAGACCCCCCTGGTGGTGCCCAACCCTAAGACCCCCCTGGTGGTGCCTAACCCTAAGACCCCCCTGGTGGTGCCTAACCCTAAGACCCCCTGGTGGTGCCTACACCTAAGACCCCCCCTGGTGGTGCCTAAACCTAAGACCCCCCTGTGATAAGCATTAATAACGTTTGAAAAAAAATATTGTGCTGTTTTTCGTTTAAAAATAATGTTTTAAAAAAGATTGTACTGTTTTTTGTTTAAAAATAATGTTTAAAAAATTATAAATAATTAAATAATGTGTAATAATGAGAAGCCGTTATAAAACAGTAAAAGTCTCTGGGCGCCGCTTGTGAAACGTTATTTTTCTCCGGCGCCCTTTTTTCCTGTTGGGCGCCCATTAACCCATTTGCGTTCCGTCGTTTTCACTTGAGAAATGTTCACCTCCCATTCATTAGCCCATAACTTTATCACTACTTATCACAATGAACTGATCTATATCTTGTTTTTTATGCCACCAATTAGGCTTTCTTTGGGGGGTACATTTTACTAAGAGCCACTTTACTGTAAATGCATTTTAACAGGAAGAATAAGAAAAAAACGGAAAAAATCATTATTTCTCAGTTTTCAGCCATTATAGTTTTAAAATAATACATGCCTCCATAATTAAAACTCATGTATTGTATTTGCCCATATGTCCCGGTTATTACACCGTTAAAATTATGTCCCTATCACAATGTATGGCGACAATATTTTATTTGGAAATAAAGGTGCATTTTTCCGTTTTGCATCTATCACTATTTACAAGTTTAAAATAAAAAAAATATATAGAAATATTTCATCTTTACATCGATATTTAAAAAGTTTAGACCCTTAGGTAAATATTTACATGTTTTTTTTTTTTTTATTGTAATGATTTTTTTTTTATATTAAAACATTTTATTTGGGTATTTTTGGGAGGGTGGGATGTAAACTATAGTTTTATAATGTAATTGTGTGTTGTTTTCAATTTTTTTTACTTTTAGTTGTAGTTTTACTTTTTGGCCACAAGATGGCGGCCATGAGTTTGTTTACATGATGTCACTCTAAGCGTAACACACGCTTAGAGTGACGCAGTGGGGAGGCAACGGCCAGAAAAAGCACAGCTTCCGAGAGAAGCTGTCGCTTTTTCAGCGGGGAAGAGGAATCAGTGATCGGGCACCATAGCCCGATACATTGATTCCGTGGCTACCGAATCCGCAGCCGGGAATCCGCGGCCGCGATCGGCCGCAGGAGCACGCGGTAGTGCGCATGGTTTCTGGAAGTAGTTTCTACGTCCAGAAACCAAAATAGGTTAAACGATATTTATTATGGGAGTGAATGGCGGCGCCCTTTTTGTCCACTTGCCTCAGGCGCCCGAATTTACTGTTTCCATGTACAGTGCCATTTGTTGATCACTGGAGAGGGTGTCAGAGGTGATCCCGTATTAGAACCTGCACTATTGGGTCCCCATAGGGTGTTGGTCCCTGTGTGCAAATGATACAGACAGATCGCACTATGTTTTCTTCTTTTTGCTTTTGTCTTTTCTATATCTCCTGTCCCTGATGATCGATTCTATTGGAGCACTTGGACAACTAGTGGCCTCTGAGTGGAGGAGGATACAGTGAATATGGACCAATATAGTGGGAACTGTTAAAATCAACTTGCAAGTATATGCAGAAGGGTAGCGCACTCTAAAAACTTTGACTTAGATAGGCAATTAGGTAGAACCTAAACCCACACTGGAACAAAAAAAAAGGGTTGCGCCCAATGGTATAAATATTTTTGTTTTCCCTTTTTGACTAGCATAGGAACAGGTGTCTCTGGAAAATTCTTCCTTAGCAATGCGCATAACATTAACTGCCGGAGGTCCTGCTCCTGTGAAGTATCGCTACCGCGATACTGCACTCACGGCTGCTACTGTGTTAATTTACATTGTTTTGAAAATTAACACAGTAGCAGCCATGAGTGAAATCTTGCGGTAGTGATACTTCCCAGGAACAGGACCACTCACAGTTAATGTTACACACATTGCTAAGGAAGCAATGTGCATAACTAAGGAAGGCACCCTCCTTACATGGCAGTGAGCGCTGCTATGTAAGGCGTGCATAGCAAGCACTACAGCACAATAAGCTGTGCTGCTTTATGAATTAATGAATCAATCCCAAAGTGCTGTGTTTAACTGTTTAAATGCGGTTCTGGTGCAATTTTTTTCTGGTAGTAGATTTTATGCTGTAAATAGCATGCTTGTTCAGGGTCTATGGCTAAAAAGTATGAGAGACAGACTAAGGGAACCAGGCAACTTGCTTTGTGTAAAAATAAATAATGGCAGCCTCCATATCCCTCACCTCGGGTTTACTTTAAAGAGAGTACTTGGTATAATTGTACTTTCTGTGCCAAATGTATGGCAACTATAGTTTTACTGAAAACACAGAATATCCCTCACCTGTCTCTCTATAAAACTTAACTTTTAATGAAATGCTAAAAGAGATATATGGCTGATGCTGTATAATGTGCTGTTGAACTATAGTTTTACTGCAAAGAGCTTTGCTGTTGAAGAAAAACAAACAAACATATTTCTAGAATTAAATGCAAGGAATCTAGTACTTAGTTCTGATAGTAACTCAGTTTTGTAGACTAATCCATACTGTTCTCAGATTCATTGCTAACACACATGACCTTTAACATGCTCCATATTTATTATAGGACATCACTAAATGATGCAGTAGTTTCCAGAAACAATGTGCCTGTGGTGCCCTATAAGTCACATCTGATGCATTCGTTTGTCAGAAAACTCAAAATGATACATAGCTCTTCTGTTTTGTGACTATGACTTCCTGGCCCAGCTGCTGACTGGGCAGAAGCTGACCTCAACACAAAGCACATTTAGGATATACTATTATGACACTGTTCATGTATGATTGTGAGCCCCTCTGAGGGACAGTTAGTGACACAAGACAATACACTCTGTACAGTGTAAGTGTTTAACTTTTTTGTTTTTATTCACCTCGGGATAACTTTAAGAGAGGACTCCCAACTGTCCTTACAAATTAAGCCAAATAAAATGCACCACCTCCTTCATACAAGTAATTGTCAGTTATACATAGACATCTATTATTTTTAACCAGTACCCATTGCAATGCAAGTAGAGTGATATGTCCGGAATGTAGGATGTCACCACTTGCCTCTCAACGTCACGGTACAGTTTGGGTATCGCCTTTTTAGAAAAATAATTGCGGCCTGGTATCTTCCTCTGCAGTGTCCCAATGGTCACAAATTTATGGAAGGCCTCAGAGTCCACCAGCTTGTATGGTAACAGCTGGCGAGCTAACAGTTCTGCCACACCAGCTGTCAGATGCCGGGCAAGGGGGTGACTATCAGAAATTGGCTTCTTCCGCTCAAAAATGTCCTTCACGGACACTTGGCTGCTGTGGGCAGAGGAGCAGGAACCACTCAAGGGCAGAGGCGGAGTGGAGGAGGGTGGCTGTGAAGGTGCAAGGGAGAAAGCGGCTGAAGATACTGCACCTGAAGGAGATAGAGGAGAAGGAGGGTGGCTTTTCTTTTGTGTGCTGCTTTTGCTCAGGTGCTCTTCCCATTGCAGTTTGTGTCTTTTCCCCATGTGCCTTCGTAAGGCACTTGTCCCTACGTGAGTGTTGGCCTTTCCACGGCTCAATTTTTGGAGGCAGAGAGAACAGATGGCATTGCTCCAATATGAGGCAGACACATTAAAAAATGTCCAAACTGCTGAGCCCCCCTGGGGTGATGGCACTATGGTGGCATCAGCAGCTGACATTGAAGGGCATGTTGGCTGGCTGTACACAGGTGGCGATACATGGCGCCGGACACTGCCACCAGCTGTTTCTGACGACGAGCTCCCCTGCTTCTTTCAGGAACTCGTCTCCTCCTACTCCTCTCTGACTCCCCCTCTGAACTGTCCCCTTGGTCATCTTGTGTATTAGGAACCCATGTGGGATCCATATCATCATAATCATCAAAATCATCCTGCCCAGCTTCGCTTGCCTCAGACACCTCCAAAACTGCACCAACAGCAGGTACTTCATCATCCTCCTCCTCACACATTACGTCCATAGTGTTGCCACCTAACTCGGACATATGAGGTGGTGTAACTTGCTTAGTGCCTTCATCTGGTTGTAACAATAAAGGCTGTGAATCAGTTAATTCCCCACCAATTAACTCCTGTGAAGTGTCAAATGCAACAGATGTGGTGCTTGTAGTAGCGCTGGTGGCTGCGGAAGATGAGGTGTTCTGTGTTAAATAGTCAACCACGTCCTGACAATCTTGGGAGTTGATGGGGGGTGCCTTCTTCTGAGCGCTGTACTTTGGGCCAGGACCGCACAAAATCACAACAACACGACCTCGCACAGACCTGCCGGGTGGCCTTCCTCTGGATCTGCCTCTACCTCTGCCTGTTTTGTCCGTTGTGTCCATATCCGGAGGGGATGAAGTGAAAGATATGCAATGACTTGACTAATACAATGTGCAGTCACAACGGTGCAGTTAACAGGTATGCACGGAGTGGTATATCACACTGCGTGCACTCACGTAGGTAGGTGGGTGCACTGAACACAACAGGCAGGTATATGCATTGATGGGTATTACGATGTGCACCTGTCACACACAGACAGGTACCGGACAGGCACAGTGACACTGCGTGTGCTCAACTCACATAGGTAGGTGGGTGGGTGCACTGTAAACAACAGGTAGGTAGGTATATGCAGTAATGGGTATTACAATGTGCACCTGTCACCCACAGACAGGTAGAGGTCAGGCACAGTTACACTGCGTGCGCTCAACTCACGTAGGTAGGTTGGTGCACTGTGAACAACAGGTAGGTAGGTATATGCAGTGATGGGTATTACAATGTGCACCTGTCACACACAGACAGGTACCGGACAGGCACAGTGACACTGCGTGTGCTCAACTCACGTAGGTAGATGGGTGCATTGTGAACAACAGGTAGGTAGGTATATGCAGCAATGTGTATTACAATGTGCACCTGTCACACACAGACAGGTAGCGGCCAGGCACAGTGACACTGCGTGCGCTCAACTCACGTAGGTAGGTGGGTGCACTGTGAACAACAGGTAGGTAGGTATATGCAGTAATGGGTATTACAATGTGCACCTGTCACACGCAGACAGGTAGCGGCCAGGCACAGTGACACTGCATGCGCTCAACTCACGTAGGTAGGTTGGTGCACTGTGAACAACAGGTAGGTAGGTATATGCAGTGATGGGTATTACAATGTGCACCTGTCACACACAGACAGGTACCGGTCAGGCACAGTGGCACTGCGTGCGCTCAACTCACGTAGGTAGGTGGGTGCACTGTGAACAACAGGGATGTAGGTATATGCAGTAATGGGTATTACAATGTGCACCTGTCACACACATAAAACAGAAAGGACCGGCACCGCTGTCTTGTATCAAAGCTCTTTTAATAGCACCAAAGTGGCAGCAGTGACAGACTGCTGTTTCGGTTTACACCTTTATCAAACTGCTCAAAGCCATAAAAATTGTGACAAGACAAACACCTTTAAATACCCCCTTCCTGTATGGGAGGGGCCCCAGAGCGGACCTGAGAGGGAACTTCAATGGTAATATGCAAATATGCTCATGTTTCATGCACACTGAAAAAAAGTGTAATACCTGAATTAGCTTGTACACCACACCCCCAAGCTGGGATAGATCGATGATCACTTCCAAAAAAGGGAAACACTTTCTCCTCCTGTCCCTCCTCCAGCCAGCCACTCACAGCTGTGCAGGCAGTGCTCTGACAACTTCCAGGTCAACCCGGAAGTAGTCAACACATTATGGTCATTGGAGTGATCAGGTTGCAGTATTACCAAAAGTGGCCACAAGATGGCTCACTAAAGGTCGGTGCGACATTAAAGTTGCACCCTGCAGTAAAAAATGAAAAGTTCAAGATTAAGCCACAAGATGTCAGTGTGTGCAAAAATTCGAATGCAGTCAATAATTCGCATAGACAATGAGTTTAAGTATATTTTAAGTGCGACAAAAACGTCGCATCAAGAATACAAAAAGCAGTGTTGTTCTCCTACCTGGTTCGCTGAGGGTGGACATTAAAAGCAAAATCTGGAAGAAGAGCATAAAATAAACATATGAAAACATGATTTACTCAGGAGGTTCTGATGTCACTAGATACAAAAACTAAGATCATATTCGCGGTTTAAACCACCCACTCCAAAAGTATTCAGTTTCCTGATCCAAAAGGCCTCCTTTTTAAGTAAGGCCTTGTCCCTATCCGAGCCCCTCCAAGTATCCGGGACCCCATCGATTGCCATTATGCGCAATTGTGACACTGCGTGTTTATGCAAATGAAAATGTTGCGCTACCGCCAAAGTGCAATTCGGGTCGCGTATATTCGATTTATGCGACGAGAAACGCTCCTTAAGTCGCTGAGTGGTTTTGCCTACATAGCCAAAACCACATGGGCATTTAATCATATATACGACGTACCGAGAGTTACAATCGTATCGGCCACGTATTTTAAAGGGGACACCCGTTGAGGGATGGCAGAAAGTGTCCCCCCTGATAACATGTCCACACATGTGGCATGATAAACAAGGGTACATGCCCCTTCTGCCCGTGTCCCCAACAGGGCCCCCACTCCTAGTAATTTTGTCCCGAACTGTTGGTGCCCTTTTAAAGGACATCAACGGGGGATATCGTAGTTCTGGAATCGATGGGAATCCTTCACTCAAAATGTGCCAGTGTTTGCGAATTGTACGTGCAATCATGTTACTGCAGGTATTATATGTGGATACGAAAGGTAACCTAAGGCTTCTCCTTCTACCTATTCTATCACGTTTCTCAGTTTGGAACGTATTTTCAGGGTAACCCCGGGCCCTAAACTTACTCCTCATTTCTTCCTGTCTCCTCTCCCTGACCTCAGTATCTGTGACAATGTCCGCCACTCTCTTAAGTTGCCCTAGTGGTATACTATCTCTGGTGCCGTCGGGGTGGAAACTCCTATAGTGCAACAGGGAGTTCCTATCAGTCTCTTTGACAAATAAATCCGTCTCGAAGTGACCATCTTGCAAAATGACTCGAGTGTCCAAAAAGGAGACACTACTGGGGTCACTATGCGTCGTAAACCGAATATAGGGGCAGGCACTGTGCAGTTGCGATACGAACTCATCCAGGCTCGAACGCGGGCCCCTCCACACGCAAAATATGTCGTCTATAAATCTCCACCAGCACAAAGCGTGCTGGCGGAAAAGACGATTATCATAGACAAATGCCTCCTCATGGAGGGCCATGTATAGATTTGCGTAGGAGGGGGCCACGTTCGAGCCCATTGCCGTGCCCCGCCTCTGCACAAAATACCTGCCCCCAAACGTAAAATAGTTGCACTTGAGTACCACCTCCAACAGTCGCACCAGAAATTTCCTCTGCTCATGTGAATAGTCAGTGCGGGTCATGATGAACCAGTCAATCGCCTCCACACCCCCATCATGCGGGATGGAGGTGTAGAGGCTCTCAACATCTAGTGTAACAAGTAGCACTCCCTCATCGACTTGACCAAGACCTCGTAATTTATCCAAAAACATCCTTGTATCACGAAGATACGATGGTACTTCATGTACAAGAGGCTGGAGCAGGCCATCCAGGAATTTAGCTATTGGTACAAATATTGACCCAATGCCCGAAACAATGGGTCTACCTGGAGGCCTGTCCAGCCTCTTGTGGATTTTAGGAAGGATATAAAGCGTAGGGGTCTTGGGATGTTCTTCCCTGAGGAATTTAAAAAGACCATTATCGATAATGCCTTTTCTCAATGCTTCATTTAATAAATCATCAATTTTTGCCCGAACAATCAACACAGGATCACAATCTATGCTTTCATAAACATCAGAGTCAGATAATTGTCTCAAAACCTCCTCATTGTACATACTGGTATCCATCACCACCACTGCCCCACCCTTATCTGCGGGGCGGATGGTGATGGACACATTATCCCGTAGGGAAGAAATAGCTCTACGTTGTATTGGTGACAAATTACAATTGACCCCAATTTTACCCCTCTGGAAATCATCCTCGACACATCTAAGGTCATTTTGGACTCTAGAAATAAATGAGTCAATAGTGGGGTGACTTGGTGGAATGAAACCACTAGGGTTTCGCAAACCTATTTCCCGCAACCTGAAACAACCCTCAGGGCCATCTCCAGAAGTTGGGAACTGGGGTATGGAGGCAAAAAAATATTTGAGCTTAATGAGACGAAAAAAACGATAAAGTTCTTGATCCACTTCGAAGAAATTCGGTGAGTTAGTTGGACAAAAGTTCAGTCCCAGTTCCAAAACTTGAATCTCGTCAGGTGAAAGACTGTGGGAACTAATGTTCACCACTAATGATGGTGTGCCCTCGGTCTCAGTACTCTCGGGCTCACATTGCGGCCTGGCCTGCCCCTGCCTTGTGGGCTTGCCCTGCGTTGATGTCCATTTTCTCCGCTGGTATCTCCGGCCGCCTCTCCTGCTGCGGCCCCTACGTGGCCGTTTGGGGATCGATCTCTCGAAGCACCCGCTGAGGCATCCGAGATCGGCTCAGAATCAGAATCTCCTCTTGGTGTGCGAGGTTTCTTACCACGTGGTGGTTTCCCCTTAGGGGTCGGTCTACGAGGACCCGAAAGTCTCTGCCAAGAATACACGAAACCGTTGGTGTAATCAGAAGAGTCGCGAGCAAACTTATTCCTCTTATCTGTTTCCACCGTTTTAGTAAAGTTTTCCATTTTGGTCTTTAGGCCATCCATAAAACCAGTATACTGCTCTTCAGGCAACACCTCTTGCAGTTGTTTGGTTAGGGTCTCAGCCTTTTCATTCACTAATGATAGCTCTTGATGAATTCGCACTATGGTGTGGAGCATAGCGTCATAGGAGGCACGATTCCATATGCGCTCCCACACACCCGTGAACTCCTTATCATGTGGAAACAATAATGGAGGCACCTGCGATCTCATCGCTCTTGGAATACGTCGTACCCGGCAATACTCGCCAAGTGTGTCTGCATGTAGTTCAAGATTTATGCGTCTCTTTCTGATCGATTCAAGTTCTCTTTGTAACGGTTTGGCATCTGGGGTCCTCAAGTATGTGACATCTTTCTTCAGTAGAGCCAGGATCTCTCCTGCTTGCTGCTCATTATAACCAAACACATCCGGAGTAGTCATATCTTCACTTGAAGTGATTAAAATCGTGAAAGCGTAGTCGTGCTCACCTCCTGAGGCACTCGTATGCACATAAACAAAAGAGAGGGAGCACCGTTTCCAAAAAAGAGTATGCAGCGTGCCCAAGGTCTCTCCCCAGTGCCTCCTGGGAAGTGCAGTCCAGATAAAACAGAAAGGACCGGCACCGCTGTCTTGTATCAAAGCTCTTTTAATAGCACCAAAGTGGCAGCAGTGACAGACTGCTGTTTCGGTTTACACCTTTATCAAACTGCTCAAAGCCATAAAAATTGTGACAAGACAAACACCTTTAAATACCCCCTTCCTGTATGGGAGGGGCCCCAGAGCGGACCTGAGAGGGAACTTCAATGGTAATATGCAAATATGCTCATGTTTCATGCACACTGAAAAAAGTGTAATACCTGAATTAGCTTGTACACCACACCCCCAAGCTGGGATAGATCGATGATCACTTCCAAAAAAGGGAAACACTTTCTCCTCCTGTCCCTCCTCCAGCCAGCCACTCACAGCTGTGCAGGCAGTGCTCTGACAACTTCCAGGTCAACCCGGAAGTAGTCAACACATTATGGTCATTGGAGTGATCAGGTTGCAGTATTACCAAAAGTGGCCACAAGATGGCTCACTAAAGGTCGGTGCGACATTAAAGTTGCACCCTGCAGTAAAAAATGAAAAGTTCAAGATTAAGCCACAAGATGTCAGTGTGTGCAAAAATTCTAATGCAGTCAATAATTCGCATAGACAATGAGTTTAAGTATATTTTAAGTGCGACAAAAACGTCGCATCAAGAATACAAAAAGCAGTGTTGTTCTCCTACCTGGTTCGCTGAGGGTGGACATTAAAAGCAAAATCTGGAAGAAGAGCATAAAATAAACATATGAAAACATGATTTACTCAGGAGGTTCTGATGTCACTAGATACAAAAACTAAGATCATATTCGCGGTTTAAACCACCCACTCCAAAAGTATTCAGTTTCCTGATCCAAAAGGCCTCCTTTTTAAGTAAGGCCTTGTCCCTATCCGAGCCCCTCCAAGTATCCGGGACCCCATCGATTGCCATTATGCGCAATTGTGACACTGCGTGTTTATGCAAATGAAAATGTTGCGCTACCGCCAAAGTGCAATTCGGGTCGCGTATATTCGATTTATGCGACGAGAAACGCTCCTTAAGTCGCTGAGTGGTTTTGCCTACATAGCCAAAACCACATGGGCATTTAATCATATATACGACGTACCGAGAGTTACAATCGTATCGGCCACGTATTTTAAAGGGGACACCCGTTGAGGGATGGCAGAAAGTGTCCCCCCTGATAACATGTCCACACATGTGGCATGATAAACAAGGCTACATGCCCCTTCTGCCCGTGTCCCCAACAGGGCCCCCACTCCTAGTAATTTTGTCCCGAACTGTTGGTGCCCTTTTAAAGGACATCAACGGGGGATATCGTAGTTCTGGAATCGATGGGAATCCTTCACTCAAAATGTGCCAATGTTTGCGAATTGTACGTGCAATCATGTTACTGCAGGTATTATATGTGGATACGAAAGGTAACCTAAGGCTTCTCCTTCTACCTATTCTATCACGTTTCTCAGTTTGGAACGTATTTTCAGGGTAACCCCGGGCCCTAAACTTACTCCTCATTTCTTCCTGTCTCCTCTCCCTGACCTCAGTATCTGTGACAATGTCCGCCACTCTCTTAAGTTGCCCTAGTGGTATACTATCTCTGGTTCTTTTGTTTATGCACCTGTCACACACAGACAGGTAGCGGAAAGGCACAGTGACACTGCGTGCGCTCAACTCACATAGATAGGTGGGTGCACTGTGAACAACAGGTAGGTAGGTATATGCAGTAATGGGTATTACAATGTGCACCTGTCACACACACAGGTAGTCACTGAATGTTCTGGGCCTGGTAGTGGCACACACACAGTATTAATTATCAAGGCTGTCTATGCAACACTGTCAGTGGGACACACACAAAAATATAGATCACAAGAACAAGATTAGCTCTCTAAAGAGCTGTTGTGGGGTGCTATTTTAGTAATAAGAATCAGCAAGGAGCAAGCTAACAAGCCTACAAGAGCCTAACTAATCTTTCCCTATGAGAGTCTGCAGCAGCAGCAGCAGCAGCAGCAGCTGTCGCTTCTCTATTTACTGCAGGCACACAAGTGAGTAAAATGGCCGGCGATGCCTGCCTTTTATTAGGGGGGAGCGGCTCCAGGAACGAGTGTAGCCTGATTGGCTACAATGTGCCTGCTGACTGTGTTGTAGAGGGTCAAAGTTGACCCTAATGGTGCATTATTGGGGCGAACCGAACTTCCACAAAAGTTCGCGGTTCTCCACGATCGCGAACCCCCTGGAAGTTCGTTGGGAACCGTTCACCGGCGAACCGTTTGGGCCATCTCTACTTATACTTAGGACTGGTTCAGACAGGTGTCCTGTTGGTTGCTTAGGCGCAATCCATTCAAATTAATGGATAGCAGTGGTACAGATGGTACTGTCGTTTACACAAAAGCCACATTTTGATCCTGATTTTCCCACTGGCACTTAGACGATCCAGGAAGCTATGGGGGTTAAAACGACACATGCTAGGAAATGTCGCCGAAAGTTGTCAAATGCTTTTCTGCTTACTAGCAGAAAAGCATTTGAGAAAAATGCCATGGATGCCCCTCTGAACCGGGCCTTAGGGTGGCACATTAGTGGGATGCTTTTGGCGAGGGAGATATGAAACCTTGTTCACTCACCAGATGATTCTCGGCCTAGGTGACCTAGCATCTACTGAGAATCTACACTGTGCACAATGGCTTCCGATCCTCTCCAATGTACCAGTGAGAGATCCTGAGTGCTGGATCATCAAGGCCGTGTGCAGGCCAGGTCATAGTCCTCCTCCTTAGCCATCCATTTTATCATGCGCTGCACATCATCCCTTCACCCAGCTCAATGACAACAGTATGCACCGTTAGCCTGGGGGCTAACAACGTGTCTGTACAGAATTAGGGCATGAACTTTCTTAAGGGGTCAAGTCCTGATCCCCATGGGGGACAGTAATTGTGCATGTGTATGCACCTTTAGTCATTCAGGCTCAGAGTTTAATCTGATCTGCAAACAAAAGAGAAAGCGGAATATGTTCATACCAGATATCACCTGACTGGGTGCCAAAATGTCTATTGACAAATTATAGGGCACAGCATATTGCATCTGAATGTAATCTGATACCTGAAGCCTTGAACTCCCTCTGTACTCCCTCTGTACCCTCCAAAAATAGGGGTGTTATCAAAAAATAAATGAACAAAAGAATTGTGATACAATGTTCATTTATGCAACACTTTTTAAATGTATATAAATAGAGATTGCCCGAACTGTTCGCCGGCGAGCAGTATTCTGTGAACATCAGCTGTTCACATTCGCGGCGAATAGCGAACATTTGGCATGTTCAATTTTCCCCTATACATTATTATTAACCTAAACTTTGACCCCTAACCTCACAGTCAGCAGACACATGGCAGCCAATCAGCTAGCACCCCTTCCTGGACCCCCCTATCAAAAAGCAGGTGTGGTGGCTATTTCGGATCAATTATCTGCTGACTGCTGACTGTTAGTAAGAGCAGGGACAGACTTGCTGCAGATAGGTAGGGAAAGCATCAGCTAGTCCTGTGTTCTTGTTCCTCACTTGTTGTGAAAGCACTTCAAACAGCCATATTGAGGGCTATGTCAAAATATAAGGGAAGACGCCGAGAGCCCAGCATAGTGTAGTATGTACTGTAAATTGGGTATGGAAGGTAAGTATAGGTAGGTTATACTCACAAACAAGGGTTACCGTCCAGGTAACCACTATGAAGGCAGGTGAGGAGATTAGACCTGTCCCCACTCAGGATTAAGAAGTCGCTCTCTGTAGATCGGGAAAAAAGAAGAATTCCCCTCCACCAGGGGTGGAAACAACTGCAAAAGTAGTACAGAGGCGCCAACAGGGTAAAAACAATATTTCTTTAAAATGGATAAAATGAAGTAGGTAGTGGTGGACTTACCCCTCCAAAACAGACACAAAAATTGCTGTTTTAAGCAAAAATCAGTTTATTTACATACTCCAAACAAGGTGCAATGCGTTTTGCGGGTATATCCCACTTCCTCAGACAATAAATAGGAGCATATCACCAATGCGGTCTGGTACATAGCCTGGCGCCTCTGTGACACAGAGGCGCCAGGCTATGTACTGGACCGCATTGGTGATATGCTCCTATTTATTGCCTGAGGAAGTGGGATATACCCGCGAAACGCGTTGCACCTTGTTTGGAGTATGTAAATAAACTGATTTTTGCTTAAAACAGCAATTTTTGTGTCTGTTTTGGAGGGGCAAGTCCACTGCTACCTACTTCATTTTATCCATTTTAAAGAAATATTGTTTTTACCCTGTTGGCGCCTCTGTACTACTTTTGCATATTGAGGGCTATTGCCACATTAAGTTACAGGCACAGAACCACTCCAGTGCATTATTATTTCACTGTATTCTGATAGAACCATTGCATTTCTCTGTGTGTGACACTCCACAGCCCACTGACACCCAGAGCTCTGCAAAATATGATTCCTGCCCTTTAGGGATAAAAAACCCGACTTTGCGTCAACTCCGTAATTTTTGGTGAGACTTTTGGCATGAATTCCCCTCTGGCATGTACCTGTCCAGGTGTTGGACCCCTTGAAAACAACTTTTCATCACTTTTGTGACCATAAACAGTCTTTGTAGGTTTTAAAATTCACCTGCCCATTGAAGTCTATGGCGGTTTGCCAGATTTGCCTGTTTGCGTACAGTTTTCGGAAGTTTCTATGTTTGCGACATCTCTATATATAAAGGCGCGTAGTACACATGTCCAACATGCACATGACCAACAGGACAAACCACACGACCTATATGTCCACACGTCAAAACGACCAACTAATTTACATACTGTGCACGCAAATGGTCCACACATTCAAAATAAGTACAAGTCGTTCAAATGACTTGTACCCTTGCACCAACTGCATGATATCAGACCAACATAGATCTAACAGTTTGATCAGGCACACCGCCTGTTATCAGTCACTTGTCAAGTCATTTGCACATGTACACATACCCGATTATTGTCCAACAGACTAAAGTCTAATGATAATCAGGCTGCAGGTTGGTCCGCGTGTACTTAGCTAAACAGACAAATAGCTCCTGACTGATTCAATAAATGTTATACAGGAAAGCATATTTAAAAATCAATATTCAGCCTCAGAACTGAGTGAAAGTGCTGAATCTATGGACTTTAAACACTTTTAAGCTTGTCACAGTTGCAACTTTAGCCTCCATATTGATATGCAATTGATCGCCCGTCATTATCAGTGTATGCTTTTATGATGCTTAGTACAGTATTCTTGTTGGAGGTTATTATCATTCCCTTATGGAAATGTTAACATA
The DNA here is from genome assembly GCF_040937935.1 of Hyperolius riggenbachi. Lineage (NCBI taxonomy): Eukaryota > Metazoa > Chordata > Amphibia > Anura > Hyperoliidae > Hyperolius > Hyperolius riggenbachi. The sequence goes on along the minus strand of NC_090647.1, from coordinate 236,130,958 downwards.
TTTTTACAGAAACAAAAATTGTAATTTAAGTATGATGCATGAAAATAGGAAAATACAGGTGAAATGTGAAAAATTAGAATGTCACGCAAAAGTTAATTTATTTCAGTAATTCAACTTAAAAGGTCAAAATAATATATGAAATAGACTCATTACATGCAAAGCGAGATCTTTTAAGCCTTTAATTGCTATAATTTTGATAATTATGGCTTACAGCTTATGAAAACCCCAAAATCAAAAATCTCAGAAAATTGGAATATTACATGAAATCAATAAAATAAAGATTTTAAATTAAAAATGTAGGACCTTTGGAAAATAAAATCATGCATGTGTACTCAGTACTTGGTATGGACCTTTTTTGTATCAATTACTGCCTCTGTGTGGCATGGCATGGATGTTATCAGCCTGTGGCACTGCTGAGGTGTTATGGAAGACCAGGATGCTTCAATAGTGGCCTTCAGCTCTTCCACATTGTTTGGCCTCATGTCACTCATCTTTCTTTTGCCAGTTCCAAGGTCAGGCAAATTTGCTGGCCAATCATGCACAATAATCCCATTGTCATTGAACCAGGTTTTGGTACCTTTGGCAGTGTGGGTAGGTGCCAAGTCCTACTGAAAAATGAAGTCAGCATGTCTATAAATCTTGTCTGCGGAAGGAAGCAAGAAGTGCTCCAAAATTTCCTGGCAGATGGCTGTGTTTACTTCTGGACTTAATTAAGCAGAGTGGACCAACACCAGCAGATGGCATGGCTCCCCAAATCAAGGCAGACGCTGAAAACCTCACATTGGACTCCAAGCTGTAACGATTGTGGAACTTTCCCCGTGATCAGTGCACAACGTGTGCGCTGACACGGCGGAAATCCTCCACAAGCGTATAATTTGCAGGAACCCAGCAAAAGGTGCTACGCACCCGTAGAGGGAAAATTCCTGTCGGCAGATGGCGCTGGGGAGTGCAGAGGAACCAATCCTCTGTACCTCCACAAATGCCAGACAGGAATTGTACAAAACGCAGAACGCAATCGCAAGAGAGGCGATTGCGAATGAGAATGAGCAAAGGGACAGGTTGTATGTGTGTGTGCCAATCCAGTCGCCACCCCGCAACCGCACACACACAACAGCAGATATGAAATAGGAACGCGATCGCGAGAGGTGCGATCGCCAGACAAGACACAAGGCAGATCAGAACAGAATACGAGGTTAGCAAAGGCACAGCAAATAATACAATGAGGAGATACGGAAAATAACAAATGCTAGCTAACCGCGAACACCGCACTCATTCGCAACAGTGCACGTGGTTATGCGCGGTCTTCACGTGATAAGCACAATAGAGACAAGCACGCCTAACTAACCATTAACAGACAAACATGAAACAGAGGACGCGAGCGCTTGCTTAACGGTTACCTCACCGAGCCTCCAGCAAGCGTAGCAGACAGACACACGAAAACAGGGACAAGCGAGAGATAGGATCCACAGCACTAGCGAAAAGTGGATAGCGCGATCCAAGTACAGAGTAGCAGAACAGAAGGATCCCCAGCGCCAGCGAAAAGTGGCCAGCGCGATCCCAGAAGACAGAACAGAAGGATCCCCAGCGCTAGCGAAAAGTAGCTAGCGCGATCCCAGGAGACAGAACAGAAGGATCCCCAGTGCTAGCAAAAAGTAGCTAGTGCGATCCCAGGAGACAGAACAGAAGAGATAGCTGGTAGCAACCGCTGCACCAGCTATACTCCAAGAACAGAGATCAGAACCATTTCCTGTCAACCACCATAGGGACAGGACAATGGCAAACAGGCAAGACAAGACAGAACAGGCAATACAGATAATACAATCCTAACAGCACTAGGGAAATCTGCCTAGCGCAGATTTAGGAATTACTCTAAGCTGATGTTCAAACAGAGAGCAAGGCTGACACCCCACCAGGAGTGTTACATAGGACGAAATCCTTATGAACAGCCAAGCATTGTGGGAAAGACATAGTACTTATAGTACACGCCTCCAATGAATGTGGCCAGGCAATTTACATGACAACGTATGCAAATTCCTCTGCAAGCACAAGCTGCAAAACTGACAGAAGCTCTTCTTTCCAGAGTCCTGCAGCATGCAAACCTACACAATGGTCAAAAGGCTGGCTGCCCGCACAGGCAGCTGAGCAAATCATCACACAAGCATCTTGGATTGTATGCCTCTCCATTCTTCTTCCTGACTCTGGGTCCTTGGTATCCAAATGAGATGCAAAATTTGCTCTCATCAGAAAAGAGGACCACTGAGGAGCAGACCAGTTCTTTTTTTATCCCAGGTATGATGCTTCTGACATTTTCTGTTTTTCAGGGGCAGCGTGACAAGAGAAATACGACATTTGATGCCCTTGTCCAGGATCTGTATGTGTGTGGTGGCTCTTGATGCACTAACGCTAGCCTCAGTATTCTCCTTGTCAAAGTCCACAACACTTTTGAATGTCCTTTTCCTGACAATCCTCTCCAGGCTGCGGTCATCCCTGCTGCATTTACACCTTTTTCTTTCTTTCACATTTTTCCTTTCCACATATCTTTCTACTAATGTGCTTTGTTACAGCACTTTGTGATCATCCAACTTTCTTTGCAATTACCTTTTGAAGTTTTCCCTCCATATGGAGGGTGTCATTGATGGTTTTCTGCATAATTGTCAGATTTGCAGTCTTCCCCATGTTTGTGATTCCTTCTGAACCAGATTGAGAGACCATTTAAATGCTCAGGAACCCTTTGCAGGTGTTTTGGATTAATTGGCTGATTAGAGTCTGATACTTTGAGCATAGAATATTGAACTTTTTCACAATATTCAAATTTTCTGAGATTTGGGGGTTTTCAGGAGCTGTAAGCCATAATCATCAACATTATAACAAATAAAGGCTTGAAATATCTAGCTTTGCATGTATTGAGTCTATTTCATACATAGTTTCACCTTTTAAGTTGAATTACTGAAATAAACAAATGTTTGCACAATACTCAAATTTTTCAGGCTACACCTAATAACTCTTTACAAGTACCGTATTTTTCGGAATATAAGATGAACTTTTTTTTCTTTGTGTAAACAGGGGAGGTGGGAAAGGAGAGTGGGTGCCTCTTATATTCTGAATATATGATAACTAGTGGACCAGAGTGCACAGGGGCAACTTACCACATCCATCTCCCACTTCTCTCCCTCTTGCTCTGGTCCTCTTCATGTAGACATGCTCCTCTTCTCCCCTTCTTCTCCTACAGCTGGTCACGATACATCAGTACACTGTGGTGTCCTGCGGCTATGCAGCTCTTCTGTACTTATGGCTTCTGTACTTCCTAATTAGCGGTTGTTACTGTAACCCCAGCAGCGCACGTGTGCCGGGGTAACACATGCTGTTACATTAAGGGCCTGCTACTGCGGAATTGCAGAAGAGCTGTATGGCAGCAGGCGACCGCAGTGTACCAATGTATTGCAAGCTGCTACAGAAAAGAAGGGGAGTAGAGGAGCGTGTCTCCATGAAGAGAACCCGAGCAAGGGGGAGAGGAGTGTGGCGGCAGGATCAAGTACAGTATGCAGTGTTAGTGTAGTTTAATGTGCTGTGCTGTGTATTATGACCAAGGAAGAAACTACAGATTTGAATGTGTGCAAGAAAACTGTATAAAATGAGTCATTAAAGGTATTGCCTAAAGCTGTTATTTGCCAATAAAACATGTTTTGGACCTGTAGTGTTATGTAGGCCAATCACATTGGCTCACAGTGATCACCAGGTCAGGAAACAATGAAATCATGGTCCTAACTGGCTCAAGGAGCTCTGCTGTCATAACCATGACCGGTCGAATGGGCTTCAGTGACGGGAGAGCGTCATGAACGGCAAAAGTGACGGGTCCGTGCAGCGAGACATTGGTGAGCTACGTCTTTTGTACAAGCAGTCTCTGGTCCATAAGAGGCCAGGGACTGTTAGTACTCATGTGGTCCTGGCAATAGTAAATCAAGTTCTCTGACTAATGTTGATGTTCCAAATGAAAGTTGTTTGTACTAAAATGCAAGTTGAGTTCCCTATGGAGAGGTGGAAGAAGAGTGGATTCAGAGAACTTCTGCTGAAGCTACATACAATAAAGCTAAGAAGATTCAGCTTGGCCGAAGTCAAACGTGAAAATTGCCCAATCCAATGATCAGTGGCTGGATGGCACATCATTAACTGTCTGTAAGTCTGCAATTCCTTCATATTTATGGAGCGATAACACAGCTAACCAAGTTAAATCTGGGTCTCAACAATGTTATTATTATCTTTATTTCCAGCAACAAAAACGAGGTGGACCCAACACTCCAACGGAGACACAGTGAGCTATAGCTGACAACTATGCTGACGTCAACCGGGATCCCGTGTGACCACCCTGGGCACTGTGAGGAAAGGCTGTGATGGAGGGGGGACTCAGCCATGAGGAGGGTGGTCAAACTTCTCCCTCCCTTCTCCCTCCCTTCCTCTCTCTGGGGCCGCCCTCCATGCTCCCCTTCCACTGCAGAGTAAGTGCAGGGAAGCCTCGTATAGAGCAACTCACCTCATTCTGCTCCAATCGCGGATCACTTGCCACTGGTCTCCTCTGCATAGCCACGTATACACACTCTACTTCACAATTAGTCCCATTGAGGCCGTGGCTCCCCCCTCCATCACATACGGGGGCACCTACCTATCTATTGTATACTGGTGGCTGCTACCTATCTAACCTATACTGCGGCACCTACCTAACATATACTGGGGGGCACCTACCTATCTAATATATACTGGGGCTCCTACCTATCTAACCTATATTGCAGGCACCTACCTATCTAACCTATACTGGGGCAGCTACCTATCTAACATATACTGGGGGCTCCTACCTATCTAGCCTATACTGGGGACACCTACTTATATATCTTATACTGTGAGCACCTATCTATCAAACATATGATGCAAGCACCTACCTATCTAACATATCATGTGGGCACCTACCTATCTAACATATACTGGGGGAACCTACCTATCTAACCTATACTGGGGGCTCCTACCTATGTAACCTATACTGCGGGCACCTACCTAGCTAACCTATACTGGAGGCACCTACCTATCTAACCCATACTGGGGGCAACTATACTGGCTGCCTATATTGGAGGCACCCACCTAGCTAACCTTTACTGGGGTCACCTATCTAACCTATACCAGGGGCACCTGCCTATCCTATACTGGGGGCAACTATACTGGCTACCTATACTGAAGGCACCTACAGTACCTGGCTAACCTATACTGCAGCATTTATACTGGCTACCTATACTGGGGGCACCTATGCTTGGCTACCTATACTGGGGGGACCTATAGTTGTCTACCTATACTGGGTGCAAGACCTGGCTAGCCTATACTGCGGGCATCTATACCTGGCTCCACAGGGAGCCCTGGGTGCAATTTAGCCTAGAAACTGCCCTGTCTGGGATCAATATGAACCAAAAAGCAATAGTCAGCAGCCCCGCTGTAAAGGAAAGCTCTTTCTTGAATGAGCATACAATGAAAATTACATGTAAGAGGTGGGCTTGTGATCAGCCACAGCCCGCTGTTTCAAAGTATCCAAGTATCTAAGAGTTAGAGAGTGCTTGCAGCATGACAAAGAAGCTTGGATACTTTAAAACAGCGGGCTGTAGCTGATCACAAGCCCACCTCTTACATGTAATTTTCATTGTACTGTATGTAAAGAGCTTTCCTTTTCAGCGGTGCTGCTGACTATTGCTTTTTGGTTCCTTGTTTCCAGCAAAACAAAATTTTTAGAGAAATGAGCAGCACAGTGGCATAGTGGTTAGCACTCTCGTCTTGCAGCGCTGGGTCCCGGTTCGAATCCCAGCCCGGTCAACCTCTGCAAGGAGTTTGTATGTTCTCCCCATGTCTGTGTGGGTTTCCTCAGGGTACTCCAGTTTCCTCCCACACCCCAAAACCCCCTGCAAATTGGCCCTAGACTACAATACATACACTACACAATATAGACATATGACTATGGTAGGGAGTAGGGACTAGATTGTGAGCTCCTTTGAGGGACAGTTAGTGACAAGACAATATATGCTGTACAGCGCTGCGGAAGATGTCGACACTATATAAATGCTAAATAATAATAATAATAGAGAAATAGCTGCATATGATATGTGTAATTTATGTTTATCTGTATGAAAAGTGGTTGAAAAGAAACTATTTTAGTGCAACTGTTTACTGCATAAGCTGTATGTGCAACAGTATGGAAATATGGAAATACACCACACGATGGCACTCTTACCAAACATAAGAGAGAGACTGCAACATTCTTTATGGACTGTTGTGAAATCATTTGATGCTGAAAACTGTAATAAACTGAAAAATTAAACTTCAGCTTGTCATTTTCCTGCACTATTTCGAAAGTTTGGGATGTATTCTGAGCAGACTACATAAAGATGATTTGTGTGTTTTATATTTCATGTTGTTGATATTATTATAATGCAATCCAGTTTAGATAAAAGTAATACTCAATGCGAACTGTTAACAATAATGTGAATCTTGAACTCCACATGTATAATAATATAAGTGCAGAATATTGCCTCTGCAGAAAATAAACAAAAAACAAAAAGCATCGCTATATACTGTATAGGAAGAGCGCCTATGAAAGTATATTTCATGTTGTTTACCAGTGAGTTTACAGTGATCAACTACAGCACATGTGCAAACATAAATAACACTTCTAATTAATGAGGTTGGCAATTATGAAACAAACATTAATTATAGGTGCAAATGATCATATATAGCTAAGCCATGGAATCACCATGGACAAACATTTTCTTCAGAATGAGTTAAGGTGGCCAAACATAAAGCACCTTGGCGGCCGATCAAACATCTGAATTAATAATTATAATTATTTGATAATTATGAAAATTGATACCGCCAAAAGCATGCCCGCTCAACGATACGACCAATTTCAGGCCGAAATTGGTCGCATGTATAAGTTGAACATGCTACAAGATGTAGGGCCGACTTGCTCAATCGGGTGCGCGGCGGTGGAACCCCTTATGTAAATAGTCTCCACAACCTCCCAGCAGCCAAGCAGAGACCCCTACCTGCACATCATTCATGCATAGCAATGAGCTGGATTCAACCGCAGTCATTGTCTGCGACATAATACATAGGAGGAAGGAGGCCCCATAAGCATCTTTCCGCATGTCTACAGGGATGCAGGAACCTCCATCTTGCAGAGCCTGCCCAGTGGAATTGCTAGACTGTACAGGATGTTTAATGTTTGAAAAAATGCTGGGAATGCCAGCGGCAAACTCTCACACTGACTTCCTGAACTGCTAGCACACTAAGTTGTACACTAACTACTCCTTTACATTGCTTCAAAGTGTCATATATTCAGTGTTGTCCCATGAAAAAATATAATAAAATATTCACAAAAATGTGAGAGGTGTACTCACGTTTTGTGAGATACTGTACAATACATAATTAAAGTGCTTATTGGTTTGGAGAGTAAAGTGGTCTGAAACGCAGCATTTCTTCTTTGCTCTAAAATATTATTTACAGCCTAAGGCCCGGTTCACACTTGCGTTTTGCAGAACGTATGAAAAACCGGATACAAAGGGAACGTAAACTGAACTCAACCGGAAGGGAGCCGGACCGGAATGGACTTCAACGGATCTGTTTCAACTGTTTCAACTGCAGTTTGGGCTGCAAACACAAGTGTGAACCGGGCCTTAAACCTATTACCAGAAAAAAAAGTAGTAGAACAGCATTCTAACAGTTAAACATAGCACTTTATTATGCAGTGAAAAGCTCCTTCAGCTTATGATTCACATCCAAAGAGGTGATAACATTATCTTTTGTTTACATTCCTCAATTGCTACAATTAATTACAACCAGCCACTGAACTGAAATGAAACTGCACTGATCTTACAAGCAGAGACAGATGAACAATTCTCACTAGATAGTTTCTGTATTTATAAATTAAAATCTATGAATAAAATGCAATGGCAGCTTTCAGAGCAGATAAGCTGTACTTTGGGACCTTGTAATTTGTAAGCAGGCAATATTACGTGTGCACAAAAGCAAATATGATAACTGTATGGGTAAAACAATTTTTATTGAATGTTATGTCAGAGTGTTTAAAATGATCCCACCATCATGGTTACTGGTTTTATACATTGAGAATTCAGAAAATAGCCCTAGGCTGCACATTTTCCTCATGCAAAATTTCACTATTGTGTTCAGACATCATGGTTGTGTACTGTATAGGCATATAACTGGTTTGATGGACTCTACAGCACGATCATTACAGGACCCCTGCTTTCATTGAAATTCTATAGATATGTATTTTTTTTTATTTAATCCAGCTTGTTGCCACATGAATGAACATAAATATGTATGTAACTAAGCACTACAGGACTCTAGTCTTGCAGGTCCCCATAGCAGCTGAAAAGTCAGCTTTGGCTATAGTTATGTTCTTACTTGCCAAGGGTCTAGTGGTCATTTTGAGTGTAATAAAACCTTGAAACACAGAATCAAATCAAAACTAAATTTCAAAATTACTCACCAAAATCTTTAATGAATGTAAAGGTAGCCATACATCTTATGATAATGGGCAAAATTAAGGAAGAGACAAATCTTTCTCTAATGGTGCCCATACATGGTACAAGTTTTTTCTTTTTTTTCAATTAGATTTATGTTCGATTATTCCATTAGATCGAATATAAAGATTTTTCCAACATGTCCGATCGGATTTTTATTGAAAAAATTGGATAATTGTTAGTTTTTCTTGATCTAAAAAAAATATTATTTTTGACTTTCATTCGATTTGATAGTTTTGGTCAAATAAACACGAAAGTCTAACGTTTTTACTGTACCGTGTATGGGCACTATTATGGAATCTGATTAGAGAGAGGTCTGTCCCATACACCACAGGCCGATTGCCAATCGATTTCAGCATTAAATCTCTCGGGAATTTGCTGCATCTGCCGCCTTACACTGATGGCCGGGGAATTTGTCACTAACAGAGAGGTACACGGCGAGGTATCAGTCCGCCAATGGTGAGTATAAATGCCTCCAGTATAGGTAACCAAGAATAGGTGCCCCCAGTATAGTTTAGCCAGCTATAGGTGGCCCAGTATAGGTATGCCAGGTACATGTGCCACTTATAAAGGTAGCCAGGTATAGTTAGCAAGGTATAGGTGATATAGTATAGATAGCCAGGTACATGTGCCACTTATATAGGTAGCAAGGTATAGTGATCAAGGTATAGTTATGTATTGATGTCTCCAGCCTAAGTTAGCAAGTTATAGCAGTCCCCTGTAACAATAAATAACATAGATACTGTAATATAGATGCTCCCAAGGCCCTGTAACCCCCCCCCCCCCCCCCGCAGCCTAAGTTAGCAATCTATACATGTCCCCTGAAAAGGTATCTAACTATAGATACTATAATATAGGCGTTCCCAAGCCCCCGGACCCCCCTTGCAGAAATTCCCTGTGCAATTACTCACCAAGCCTCTCACCCGCGGTGATAGCTGCAGCTCCAATTACAGCATCCCCGCCACTCACAGCCCCGGTCTTCACTGTACAGAGCTTGATGACGTCAAGACGCCGCCTCCCGATGCTCCATACAGTACTGTATTGAACATCGGGAGGCAGCGTCATGATGTCAGACATTCTGTACAGTGAAGACCAGGGCTGTGAGCGGCGGGGATGCTGTACTATTGCCTGATGAAGCGGGAGATGCCCACGAAACGTGGAATATATACATACATTTTTGTTGTTTTGAAGATACACAGCACTCATGTCTGTCTGCTTGGGGGAGGTAAGTCCACCTCTGCCTCCTCTCATTTTAAACATTTTAGAATATTTTATCCTTTTGGTGCCTCTGTCTGCTTATACAGTTCCTGAGTCCTTCCTTGGTGCAGGGGTGTTGCCCCTTGTTTCCTATCTGCAGAGAGCAACTTCTTAATCCTGAGTGGGGACAGGTCTAATCTCCTCACCTGCTGATATAATGGTTACCCAAACGGTAACCCATGTTTGTGAGTATAAATAGATACTTACTTATCATATCCACATACCAGTACATACTACACTATATTGGGATCTCGGTGTCTCTATTCTGAGTTCAATTAAAGTTTCAAATACAAATTCATGTCAAAAAATAAATTTGATTTAACCTTTTCAGCCGCATGAATGTGAGTCTCACATCCGCAGCTTTTGCTGCTGCTACAGCCGCAGGGACATGAGACTCACGTCTGGACACTTTGCGGGGGTGCGCGTGTGATCGTGCACACAGAAGCGTGCATTCACAATGATCCAGGAGACAGGGAGGATTGGTTTTGGGGGACAGGAGTCCCCTGAGCCAATCTGTGCTTGTGCAGCAAGAATGATCACTATTGTTGTTCAAAAATCATTCCAGATGTAGGAGCGATCGTGCCACTGCGATCCCTCCAGCTCGCTCCCTCCCACTGCTCCCACAACTGATCGCTAGATTAATGAATGGGAACTTTGTTCCTATTCATTCATTTCCCCTCTAGGTCCCCGTGATCACTGGCATCAATGAGATGCCTGCGTCACTTCTGAAGTAACACAGCCATGCATTACATCCTATGTGAATACTTATAGTATGCTAATAAAAAAGAATGTGCAAGGACATCTTGTGTCCAAATAGTAAAATTACATCTATATACATTAGGGACTGACTTTTTTTAATATGTATGTCAAGAGGGTATATTACTGTTAAATTATGTGCTTGCAGTTAGTGATGGATGTAAAACTGAAAAAATGCACCTTTATTTCCAAATAAAATATTGTCACCATACATTGTAGTAGGGATATAATTTAACCACTTCAGCCTACAGCTTCGAAAATCTTATGCATCCGAGCAATGTTCACCTCCCATTCATTCGCTAATAACTTTATCGCTACTTATCAAAATTAATTGATCTATATCTCGTTTTTTCCGCCACTAATTAGGCTTTCTTTAGGTAGTACATTTTGCTAAGAGCCACTTTACTGTAAATACATTTTAACAGGAAGATTAAGATAGAAATGGAAAAAAATCATTATTTCTCAGTTTTTGGCCATTATAGTTTAAAATTAATACATGCTACAGTAATTAAAACCCATGCATTTTATGTGCCCATTTGTCCTGCTTATTACACCATTTAAAGAGACACTGAAGCGAAAAAAAATATATGATATAATGAATTGGTTGTGTACTATGAATAATTACTAGAAGATTAGCAGCAAAGAAAATATTCTCATATTTTTATTTTCAGGTATATAGTGTTTTTTCTAACATTGCATCATTCTATAATATGTGCAGATTACACAACACTCAGCATTCAAAATGAGTCTTTCAGAGCAGTCTGTGAAGTAATAAACTCTCCTCTAGCAGAGGAAAAGTAAACAGTTCAATTACAGTTGAGATAATAAAAGTCAGATAACAGCCCTCTCCACAACTAAGTTAGTCGGAGAGCTTAATAGCTTTTTTGCATAGAGATAACAACTGGAGTTTCTCAACTCTTCCTGTACAGGAAACAATTAGACTGATGTATCTGATCTTAATGTTTTATTTCTTAGCTGTACTACACATACAAATCATAATATCATCATTTTTTTTCGCTTCAGTGTCTCTTTAAATTACGTCCCTATCACAATTTATGGCGCCGATATTTTATTTAGAAATAAAGGTGCATTTTTTCAATTTGCGTCCATCACTATTTACAAGCTTATAATTTTAAAAAATTTAATAAGATACTCTCTTGACATGTATATTTAAAAAGTTCAGACCCTTAGGTAACTATTTATGTAGTTTTTTTTTTTTAATTGTAATTTTTTTAATTTTTTTTTTTTTAATACAAAAATGTATTTGGGTAATTTTAGTTTGGGAGGTAAATAGCCAATTTTAGATGTAATATAATGTATTTTTTATTCAACACAGGTATGTGGGTGCAGTTTACTATTTGGCCACAAGATGGCCACATTCAAAAAATTCCTGGATGCGAACAATGTCGCATCTAGGAACTAAAATGAAGAGAAGAAGTTTCCTGGGGGCAGAAATACCACGCTCTCTGATGAGAAAGCGTCGGTATTTCTGCCGGGGACTTAGATCGGTGAATGGGAATTATATTCCTATTCACTGATCGGGGGGGGGGGGGGGGTCAGCGGGAGGCAGCGGGAGCGCGCGCGGGCGCGCGTCCGATCGCGCGCACCACACGGCTGCAGCACCACTGCCTATCTGGACGGATATATGCGTCCAGATATGGCGAAGTGGTTAAACGTTGCAATAACCTGGACAAATGGGCAAAAAAATTGTGTGGCTTTTATCCACAGTATAATGTTTAATTTAAAAACTGTAATGGCCGAAAACTGATACATAATGCATTTTTTCCTATTAAAATGCATTTAGGATACAATGATTATAAGCAAAAAATACCACCCAAAGAAAGCCTTATTGGTGGCAAAAAAAAACCAAGACATAGATCATTTTGTTGTGATAAAATTATTGGGGAATGAAAGGGAGAAGCGCTCTCCTCCATAAGGTGAAAACATCCAACAGGCTGAGGTTGTTAATTTTCACTTTCTGCCAGGCCTCTTCAGCTTTTGGCAGAAAAGGTGCATGTGTTTTTCCACATTAAAATTCACATTTGTGTGTAAAATATACCATGCAGTTGTCCATAGTATGCAAACATTTGCATTCAAACGTGAATTTTATTGCAAAAATTGCATGCAAAGAAAAAGTAATCCTGCCTTAGATCTGCTGGACAAGCTTTGCTCATCAATACCATTTTTTCCTACATTAGTCAGGCTTGTTCATACCACCAGGGAGCAGTTTTTTGGGGGGCACAATGGTTAGCTGGTGCGGCCCATTTGGATGATCAAAATCAGAGTTTGTATGGCGAGCTTTAGATATTTTTTTGTTTAACTCAGGTGATAAAATTGGCTAGTTTGCAGGAACACTTTTTTTATTTGCTAGCAAGCTGTTCCTTTGTGGAAAGATCACAGACAAATCATTCCAGCCCCCAGCACGTGTCTCACGACTGCAAGCAAGGGGGAGGGGGAAAGAGTCAGGAGGGAGAAAAACACTGTCTGTGTAACTCCTTATATTAGTAACTAAGCATTGCTGGAGACTAAGCTCTAGTTTATTTAAAAGAGAAACTGTGGGCTTTTAGATTGTAAGCTGCCTTCAGAATCTATTCCTGTTAAAGAGAGTCTGAAGCGAGAATGAATCTCGCTTCAGACCTCATAGATAGCAGGGGCAGTGGCGTAGCTAAGGAGCTGCAGGCCCCGATGCAAGTTTTACATTGGGGCCCCCCAAGCACTCTATACATAACAATTGATACGGCGCACCAAAACCTGCCAATGGCAACTACAGAGTCAGAGGTGCAAGAAGGGGATGGGGAGAGGGTGGTTTATGATGACCACTATTCAAAGTATCTATAGAAGTAATTATTATGATCACAGGACCAAAAGAGAGCTAATACTGTAATTGAGGGAGGGCCCTTCGGGGCCCCTTTGGCCCAAGGGCCCCGATGCGGTCGCTACCTCTGCACCCCCTATTGCTACGCCTCTGAGCAGGGGCATGTTTGCCCCTGCTAAAACGCCGCTGTCCCTTACCCCAAAAATCCCCTCCGTGCAGCGGGGGATCTCTTCCGCATTGAGGCAGGGCTAACCGCCGCAGCCCTGCCTCACGCGCGTCTATCAGATGCGTACCTCCGCCTCTCCCCCGCCCCTCTCAGTCTTCCTTCACTGAGAGGGGCGGGGGAGAGGCGGCAATGCGCCGCTGATAGACGCGATTGGAGGCAGGGCGCATGCGGCCGTTAGCCCTGCCTCCAGGAGGAGCAAAATCCACGACCAAGTTGGTCGTGGATTTTGCAAGGGGGGATTTGGGGGTGAAGGGACCCCTGTTTAGCCGTGGGATAGCGGCGTTTTAGCGGGGCAAACATGCCCCTGCTAACTATGAGCTTTGAAGCGAGATTTATTCTCGCTTCAGAGTCTCTTTAACTAGCAATGTTAGAACATACAATCAGAAGAAGGTAGAAAGATGTATTTTGCAAATATATTTATCTATGTATCTATCAAATATATGTATCTAGATACATTAATTACAATGGATCTTGCAAGGATTGTGAGGTATTTATGGCAAATAAATAAGACCCTTGGTTTGCTTAAAGCCAAAAAAGGTCTGAATGGCAATACATATAGTAGGCACTGTGTACAGTTAGATGAACCTATAAAATGTACATCTGGTACATCATATTTGATAGAACAGACTCACATTTATATCTGTATGTAGCACTTCCTTCTTCCTCCTGAAGCTGAAAGCATTGTGCCCTTCTCTTCAGCCTGGTTAACTCCCCTGCCCCTCCCTCCCTGCTCTATGCCTGCCTGGATCAAATTACTTCTCTTTTCACAAACTGTAGAACAGAGAAAAGGCAGGGCAACTGCAGGAGCCTATCTTATCATGTCTGTTTGCTATAATTCTTATTTCAGATGTCTGTCTGTCTGCCTAGATTAGATCACATGGACATGAGGGGTGGAGTTATGACATTAATCTCCCAGCATCCCCTGCACCTAAAGTTTGGAAAGAAAAAAACTGCCCCGGGCCCAATTTCACACCGGGGGCGGGGATTTCAAGATTATATATGAAATACGGACCCTGGAGGTGAGAAGATCACACTTTATCATGGGTGATTTTATAAATATTGGCAACTTATTAGGTTTAAAGCAAACTGTAATTTATAATGTAGGTACTCTTTACCATCTACATAGACTCAGGCTGACATGGAGAGTTTTTTTACAGACCTTATCCTGTTCACTGTACACTGCTGGAGACTGGAAACAGTTAACTATATGTTATTTAGTGGAGGGGGGGGGGGGTGTCACCCAGGGGGCACAGTGATTCCTGGGAGGGGGACAGTGCCCCAGCGTGCTCCAGTGTAGCGCCGCCCATGCCAGGGAGGCTATACAGTATAATCTTGTTATAGTAATCTCTGATATAGTAAAACTTTGGGTATAGTAAACTAAATGTTCAGGTCCTGTCCAAACACCATTATACAGTAGCAGTAAAACGTATGTGAACCCTTTGGAATTATATGGATTTCTGCACAAATTGGTCATAAAATGTAATCTGATCTTAATCTAAGTCACAACAATCGACAATTACAGTCTGTTTAAACTAATAACACACACATAATTAAATGTTTCCACGTTTTATTGAACACACCATGTAAATATTCACATTGCAGCTTGAAAAGTATGTGAAACCCTAGACAAATGACATCTCTAAGAGCTAATTGGAGTGAGGTGTTAGCCAACTGGAGTCCAATCAATGAAATGAGATTGGAGGTGCTGGTTACAGCTGCCCTGTCCTATAAAAACACACACTAGTTTTGAGTTTGCTTTTCCCGAGAAGCATTGCCTGATGTGAATGATGCCTCACACAAAAGAGCTCTCAGAAGACCTATGATCAAGAATTATTGACTTGCATAAAGCTGGAAAGGATTTTAAAAGTATCTTCAAAAGCCTTGCTGTTCAACAGTCCACGGTAAGGCAAATTATCTATAAGTCTATAAGTGGAGAAAGTTCAGCACTGCTGCTACTCTCCTTAAGAGTGGCCGTCCTGTAAAGAAGACTGCAAGAGCACAGCGCAGAATGCTCAATGAGGTGAATAAGAATCCTAGAGTGTCAGCTAAAGACTTACAAAAGTATTTGGCATATGCTAACATTCCTGTTAGAGAATCGGGATACATAAAATACTAAACAAGAATGGAGTTCATGGTAGAATATCACAGAGGAAGCCAGTGCTGTCCAAAAATAAAGCATTGCTGCACGTTTAAAGTTTGCAAAAGTGTACCTGGATGTTTCACAGCAGTACTGGCAAAATATTCTGTGGACAGATGAAACAAAAGTTGAGTTGCTTGGAAGAAACACACAACACTAAGTGAGGAGAAAGTGAGGCACAGCACACCAACATCAAAACCTCATCCCAACGGTGAAGTAGAGATGTCGCGAACCTCCGATCTTCGGTTCGCGAACCCTGTTCGCGAACTTCCGCGGAAGGTACGGTTCGCGGAAAACACCTGGACCCCCAGGTGGCGGAGTGGGATAGACACCAAAAGTCCTGGGGAAAAATCTAGATTTGACGCAAAGCAGCGTTTTAAGGGCAGAAATCACATTGAATGCTAAATTGCAGGCCTAAAGTGCTTTCAAACATCTTGCATGTGTATACATCAATCAGGGAGTGTAATTAGAGTACTGCTTCACACTGACACACCAAACTCACTGTGTAACGCACCGCAAACAGCTGTTTGCATAGTGACGGCCGTGCTGGACTGGTGCGCACCATGGCGAGAGTGCAGGCCATGGCGATTTTCCAGTCCATATGGTCGCCGGGCTGTGGTAGCTCAATGATAGAACAACAGTGACTGTCAAGCTGATCAAATTTGGTCTGTCCACAATGAAGCAACAACCTTATTATCTTCTTGTATGTAGGTAGGCATAGGTTGGAGTCCCAGTATAGGTAGGTAAGCATAGGTAGGTGTCCCAGTAGTTAGCTAGACATAGGTAGGAGTCCCAGTATAGGTAGGTAAGCATAGGTAGGTGTCCCAGTAGTTAGCTAGGCATAGGTAGGAGACCCAGTATATGTAGGTAAGCATAGGTAGGAGTCCCAGTATAGGTAGGTAGGTGCCTAAATAGTTAGCTAGGCATAGGTAGGAGACCCAGTATAGGTAGGTAGGCATAGGTAGGAGTCCCAGTATAGGTAGGTAGGCATAGGTAGGTGTCCCAGTAGTTAGCTAGGCATAGGTAGGAGTTCCAGTATAGGTAGGTATAGGTAGGTCCCCTAGTATAGGTAGGTAGGTAGGTGTCCCCGTATAGATAAGTAGGTGCCCCAGTAGTTAGGTAGGCATAGGTAGGTGTCCCAGTATAGGTAGGTAGGCATAGGTAGGTGTCCCAGTAGTTAGCTAGGCATAGGTAGGAGTCCAAGTATAGGTAGGAAGGTGCCTCAGTAGTTAGCTATGCATAGGTAGGAGACCCAGTATAGGTAGGTAGGCATAGGTAGGAGTCCCAGTATAGATAGGTAGGCATAGGTAGGTGTCCCAGTAGTTAGCTAGGCATAGGTAGGAGACACAGTATATGTAGGTAAGCATAGGTAGGGGTCCCAGTATAGGTAGGTAGGTGCCTCAGTAGTTAGCTAGGCATAGGTAGGAGACCCAGTATAGGTAGGTAGGCATAGGTAGGTGTCCCAGTAGTTAGCTAGGCATAGGTAGCAGTCCCAGTATAGGTAGGCATAGGTAGGCCCCCTAGTATAGGTAGGTAGGTGTCCCCGTATAGGTAAGTAGGTACCCCAGTAGTTAGGTAGGCATAGGTGTGTGTCCCAGTATAGGTAGGTAGGCATAGGTAGGTGTCCTAGTAATTAGCTAGGCATAGGTAGGAGTCCCAGTATAAGTAGGTAGGCATAGGTAGGTCCCCTAGTATAGGTAGGTAGGTAGGTGTCCCCGTATAGGTAAGTAGGTGCCCCAGTAGTTAGGTAGGCATAGGTAGGTGTCCCAGTATAGATAGTTAGGCAGGGCCTGGCTGGCACAGTAATAACAATTACCAAGGTCCAGCTGCAACAGATAGGGCTGTATAATGTCCAGTGTCAGTGAGCAACACACAAAAAAAAACACATCAGGAAAACATTAGCTCTCAAAAGAGCTGTTGAGGGGTGCTATTTTAGCAATAACCAGGGGCGCCGCTAGCCATTTTGTCACTCCAGGCGAGAGAACCTGTGGTGCCCCCCCTCCCCGCCTGATAAAACTCAGATAATGTGGCACCCATAAGTCAAAAGCAGATAACATGTCCCTCGCAGTTCATACGCAGATAACAAGTCCCTCACAGGTAAAACACAGATAACATGTCCCCCGCACATCAAACACAGTTACCATGTCCCCCGCACATCAAACGCAGACACCATGTCCCCCGCACATCAAACGGAGACACCATGTCCCCCGCACATCAAACGCAGACACCATGTCCCCTGCACATCAAACGCAGATACCATGCCCCCGCAGGTCATACACAGATACCATGTCCCCCGCAGGTCATACGCAGACACCATGTCCCCCGCAGGTCAAACACAGATACCATGTCCCCCACAGGTCATACGCAGATACCATGTCCCCCGCAGGTCATACGCAGATACCATGTCCCCCGCAGGTCATACGCAGACACCATGTCCCCCGCAGGTCAAACACAGATACCATGTCCCCCGCAGGTCATACACAGATACCATGTCCCCCGCAGGTCATACGCAGATACCATGTCCCCCGCAGGTCAAACGCAGATACCATGTCTCCCGCACATCAATGTTTAACCATTAATTGAGATGGAACTTGCTTTAATTTATTGAAGTCTGTACCAGGGAGGGCAGGGAAACACAAAGGGAGGGAAGGGGAACACACAGGAGTACAGAGGAACACAGAGGAGGGAAGGGGAACACACAGGAGGGCAGGGGAACACACAGGAGGGCAGGGGAACACACAGGCGGTAGGGACACAAAGAGATAGGGGAACACACAGTAGTACAAGGGAACACAGAGGAAGGGAAGGGGAACACACAGGAGGGCAGGCGAACACACAGGAGGGCAGTGAGAAAAGAGGCAGGAGGGCAGGAGAACACACAGGAGGGCAGGGGAACACAGGAGGCAGGGAGACAAGAGACAGGAGGGCAGGGGAATGTACAGGTGGCCAGGGGAATGCACAGGTGGGCGGGGGAACACAGGAGACAAGAGACAGGAGGGCAGGGGAACGCACAGGTGGCCAGGGGAATGCACAGGAGGAGAGGGGACCACAGATGGGCAGGGGACCACAGGAGACAAGCAGACAAGAGACAGGGGGCAGGGGAACATACAGGAGGGCAGTGGAATGTGCAGGTGGGCAGAGGAACGCATAGGAGGCCAGGGGAACACACAGGAGGCCAGGGGAACACACAGGGGGCCAGGGGAACACACAGGAGGCCAGGGGAACACACAGGGGCCAGGGGAACACACAGGAGGCCAGGGGAACGCACAGGAGGCCAGGGAAATGCACAGGAGGCCAGGGGAACACAGATGGACAGGGGAAACACAGGAGGAAAGAAGACAAGAGACAGGAGGGCAGAGGAAAACACAGGAGGTCAGGGGAATGCACAGGTGACCAGGGAAACGCACAAGAGGGCAGTGGAACGCGCAGGTGGGTAGAGGAATTCACAGGAGGGCAGGGGAACACACAGGTGGCCAGAGGAACACATAAGAGGGCATGGGAACACACAGGTGGCCAGGGGAACACACAAGAGGACAAGGTAACACACAGGTGGCCAGGGGAACACACAAGAGGGCAGGGGAACACACAGGTGGCCAGGGGAACACACAAGAGGGCAGGGGAACACACAGGTGGCCAGGGGAACACACAAGAGGGCAGGGGAAGAGACAAGAGAGCAGGGGAACTGACAAGAGGGCAGGGGAACAGACAAGAGGGCAGGGGAACTGACAAGAGGGCAGGGGAACAGACAAGAGGGCAGGGGAACACACAGGTGGCCAGGGGAACACACAGGTGGCCAGGGGAACAGACAAGAGGGCAGGGGAACACACAAGAGGGCAGGGGAACACACAAGAGGGCAGGGGAACACACAGGTGGCCACGGGAACACACAGGTGGCCAGGGGAACACACAAGAGGGCAGGGGAACACATAAGAGGCCAGGGGAACACACAAGAGGCCAGGAGAACACACAAGAGGCCAGGGGAACACACAGGTGGCCAGGGGAACACACAGGTGGCCAGGGGAACACACAAGAGGTCAGGGGAACACACAGGACAGAGCAGCACTAACCCTCCAATATCGTTATTGTTGCAAGTAGCTGCAGCATCCCATCTTCCTTTCTGCTGGCCCGGGGCTCCAGTGAACTGCACCATAGAAAGCAGACCATGCCAGGCAGTTGTCTCCAGAGTGCCAGTTCCTTCCTGGCCTTCTTCCTGCTTCCTCTCTGGACTCTTCACAAAAGGAGTGGAGCTACATGGAGATAAGCCAGCCAGAGTCCCGCAGCACAGGCAGTGATGATGATAGAAGCATTATGAGATGGGGCTCTGAGTGCTGCCTGTATGCGCACAGGACAGGGGACTCAGCAGGAGGCCACAGTTTCTGTCTTGCAATTAGCATCTGGTGGCGGCTAGTCACGCTTGCGGGGGCGGAGCTAGAGGCGGCACCACGCACGAGGTAAACAGACTACCCGTGCGGCTGTTGCTATGGAGAGGGGGCCAGTCGGGCTACTAGAGGAGGAGGAAAGGGTGGGATTGGGAGGTGGCTAGCATCATGCCTATTGGCTGGAGGCATGCACAGAGGCAGCAGCAGCAGCGGAGCATGTGGTTTAACATGTAAACAAACCACGGAGGGCTCCAAGTTGTCACAGACGGGGACTGTAGTAGCGGCGAATCCCCCCCCCTCCTGCGGCGGCACTCCCCCTCCCCTTGCCGCTTCAGGCCCTTGCCTAGATTGACTGCAGCTAGGAGCGCCCCTGGCAATAACAATCAGCCAGGAGCATGCCAAGAGCCTAACTAATCTTTCCCTAGGAGGAAAAAATCTGCAGCAGCTCTCCCTAGTCTGTCTATTTGCAGCAGGCACATGAGTGAGTGTCATGGCCAGCGAGCCTGCCTTATATAAGGGGGCTCCAGGGCTTAGTGTAGCCTGAATGGCTACAATGTGCCTGCTGACTGTGATGCAGAGGGTCAAAGTTATTATCGTAAGAGAAACAGAGGCGCCAGCAGGATAAAAGGTAATAAAAATTTTAAAATTTGCTGGGAGGCAGTGGTGGACTTACCTCCGGAAGGCAGACTCAAAATACTGAATTAAACAAATAAATGTATTATTGGTACCCCAAAAGATGCAACGCGTTTCGCAGGCACAGCCCGCTTCATCAGGCAATAAGATAGGGGACAAACAGTAGCTCGTCAGTAGCACGTCAGTTGACCCTCATAGTGCATTATGGGGCGAATCGAACTTCCGCAAAAGTTCGCTTGGTCCAGGCGAACGCGAACCCCCAAAGTTCGCCTGGAACCGTTCGCCGGCGAACCGTTCGCTACATCTCTACTGTGAAGTATGGTGGTGGGGGCTTGGATAAGAAAAACAAAGTTCTGATGTTGTGAAACTGTTAAAGTAAAACCATAGCCTTGATTCACTAAAGGGTGCTAAGTGTTAGCACGCCAGTGAAAAGGCACTTTGCATGTGCTAACATGCTTTGCATGTGCTAACTACGGTGCTAAGTAGTTTGCATGTGCTAACTACAGTGCTAAGTTTGCATGTGCTAACTACGGTGCTAAGTAGTTTGCATATGCTAACTACTTAGCACCCTAGTTAGCACGTGCAAAGCTTTTAGGTGTGCTAACTATGTTAGAACCCTTTTGTGAATCAAGCCCCAAGCCTTTTCAGTTCTGCTGAGTAGATTTTTAGTCTGGAGGTTCACTTTAACTTGACAGATGTGTTAATGATTGAGCCTAAAAAAACTGCAATTATTAGAGCTTTAAGAGCTAACATTGTGCATGTTGTGGTGCAGATTACAGTAATAGGAGAATTATACTGTAAGTTGCTTGTCATGTTTTCAGTTTCAGGAGTTTGTTTTTCAAGCAGGGTTGGAAAGAGAAGCTTATCCTCCACACCATTGGGATGCGATCTTGGCCTGATTTCTGTACTCTTCCAGCAGTGTTTGTATCCCACTACATAGCCTGCATACTCCGCTGCATATAAACAATTGTTCATATCATCGCAGGCTTCTACACTTTTCTCTGGATAATTAGTTTGTCTTCCTAATGTTATTTTATGCAGAAGGTGCTAACATATAGGCTGGTGTCTCATTTTTACTTACTTTATTTATATACCCTCACTGCAGTAGTGTATTTATCATTAAACGAGTACTAGACTGTTCCAAACATGTTATTTCTGATAGAAGAAAAAGTCTATCCTTTCACTGTTGTTCTTGTATTGAAAATGGATTCGAAAAAATATACTGTATATATACCTTTTATAAGTTTATAATTATAACTTTCAGATGTATCAGTCTATTTATTAAGGACTGGAAAATTGATTACATATTGCCACTTCTCTGATCACTACCACATTGCCTCTTTATTCATCAAATACATGAAAGGGCGATTATTTCTTTTTTCTCTTTTAACAGTGGCAAATTGCAATCAGAGTTTTGATCAACTATCAAATGTACCTTACAATGACAATCCTTTGTGTGGTTGGATAGGTGCAGCTCTGAAGAAAAGGTGGGTGTGCACGGAGGTGACTGCAGAGTGTAGCTGATTAGTCCGATGCAAGGTAGGAATGATAGGTGGAGGAGTGGCAGGTGAAGCCAGGTTGACCACATGTCATTGTCTAGTAACCCACAAGATGGGGACCAGTTCTGCAGAAGCAGGGAATCCTTAGGACTCTCTCCTGCTGATCTTTCTGGCTTCAGTAGTATCTGAATCCCATGCCTAGAACAATCATGTGGTCAGTGCAGTCTGACGTTTGCCAGAGCTGCATACTGCATACTCGTTGAGTGTCTGTAACCTAGACTATTAGAAGTAGAGCCTTATCAGGAAAGACAGACAACTGACAGTGTTTAAAAGGAAATAAATATGGCAGCCTCCAGATGGCTCACAGTTTGCCAAATGCTTCACATTTGGTTGTTAATGAGAACTTATTGTTGTCTTTTGTCTGATACATCTGGAATCAACAATGTTAGTACTTTTGATTAGATTGTCTACTGTATGTATTTAAGCCATTTATGCATGTATTTTTTCTGACACATTACAAAACAATTTATCTAACTCCCACCTCATTATGAATGACATTGTTTCCTTTAGACCTGATTTCATGCTAGTTTGCTTTAGGCCTGAAACCACTAGGAGCGCTTTTCTGAGCGCTTTGCGATTTGAAAAGCTCTTGCTAATGTAATGCTATGGGCATGATCCCACTTCAGCGGTTTGATTTTATAAAAATCCCCCATCGCATTGCATTAGCAAGAGCTTTTTCAAATCACTAGCACTTAGAAAAAGCTGCTAGTGGGTTTGAGCCCTTAAAGTGTAACTGTCGGGCATAAAATCAAAAATCAATTCTTTATTTTTATCTGGTAAACAAGTGATAAGGATGATAGTCAGGCAATTCACAAGTTAAAATCTCTATTACTTTTCTTGTTTATAAATGATCATTCCCCAGTTTACCTGACTCTTATTTGGTACGTTGCCAAAGAAAGGAGGTTGCAGGGCATGCTGGGTTGTCCTTTTTTGCTTCTGTACGTTAGTTAAGTCTGAGGGGAAATAAAGAAGCAAAAAGAGACAACCCAGCATGCCCTGCAACTTCCTTTGTGCGGAAACGTACCAAATAACAGTCAGGCAGAGCCGGGCCGAGGCAGAGGCTGGGTGGGCTCCAGCCTATGAGCGCAGAGCTGCAGGGGTGGGGAAAGAGGGACTGACATCTACATCTAATTTCTCCCTCTCTGCCCCTCTCCTGTAAGTTGTGTGTGGTGCACTCACCGCCCTCCCTCCCCCGTGCTCCATAGCACAGCCGCAGGCTACGTCCCATGTCGCATGCTCTGTGACTGGCTTGTAAAATAACAGAGCCGACAGGGTCCTTGATGCTAAAAATTCTGCCCCTAGCTGGCGGACGGAGCTGTGGGTGGGTGGAGCTCCAGGCCAGCAGTCTGACAGGATAGGCTGGAGCTGGTGTCAGTCGGAGGATATGGCTCTTCCTGGTGGCAGAGATCAGGGAAGTGTGCCTGTGGCTGCAGGAAGCAGGCAGCTACTCACCAGGTACTTGTAGCTCTGCCGTTTCAAGCTGAAGCTTCCTAGAGTCATTTGTGTAGCCAGGGGAGCCTTTAGGCATAGGCAGTACAGGCCATTGCCTGGAGTGCCATTGGTCCTGGGGGCGCCATGTTGCTGGATTAAGCCACGCCCACAGGATGAAGCCACACCCCCTTGACAAAGACACACCCCATGGGTGTTCTATTATTAGCTTCTGCTGCATCTGCTTAGCATAAGTTGCAGGCAGCTGCCACTGTGTCCCTCTGTGCCTTGTACATCCTTTTTCTCCCCTTTGTGCCTCCTTCTGTTCCTTTTGTGCCTCCTTCTGTCTCCTTGTGCCTCCTTCAGTCCCTTGTGCCATGTCTGATGCCCTGTTTTTCCTTCTGTCTCCCTTTGTGCCTCCTTCTGTCTCAATGTGCCTCCTTCAGTCCCCTTTTGCCACCTCTGCCTTCTTCTGTCTCCCTGTGCCTCCATATGTCCCCTTGTGCCTTTCTTTGCTCACCTGTGCTACCTCTGCTCCCCTGTTCCTCCTTCAGTCCCACTCTGCCTCCTTCTGTCCTCATGTGCCTCCTTCTGTCTCCCTTTGTGCCTCATTCTGTCTCTATGTGCCTCATCAGTCCCCATGTGCCACCTCTGTCCCCTGCGCCATCCTCTGTTACCCTGTGCCTCCTTCTGTGCCCCTTTGTGCCTTCTTCTGTCTCTGTAATGATCTGCTCAGCTGCCTGTGCAGGCAGGCAGCTTTTTGACCATTGTTCAGGTCTGCATTCTGCAG
Source organism: Hyperolius riggenbachi (assembly GCF_040937935.1). Lineage (NCBI taxonomy): Eukaryota > Metazoa > Chordata > Amphibia > Anura > Hyperoliidae > Hyperolius > Hyperolius riggenbachi. The sequence continues at coordinate 236,106,410 of NC_090647.1, read as the reverse complement.
GTCTCTGGAAGAGAGACCTTTTGTCAGTTTTTCAGCTTGCTGCTGCTGCTGAAGAATTTGCATACATTTGTCATGCAAATTGCCTAGCCACATCCCTTGTAGGCTTGCTCTATATATACCATGTGATATCACAGACCTTCACTGGTCATAAGGATTTATCCTGTGAAACACTCTGGAGAGTGTCAGCCTTGCTCATTGTTTGAAGATTAGCTTAGTGTAATTCCTGGGACTGCACTAGGCAGGTTTCCCTAGTGCAGTTAGGATTGTATATCTGTTTTGTTTGTCTGTTACGATTGTCCTGTCCCTGCGGTGGTCGACAGGAAGCCGTTCTGATCTTTGTTCTTGGAGTATAGCTGGAGCAGCGGTTGCTACCAGCTATCTCATCTGATCTGTCTTGCCTGGATCGCACTCGCCTAGCGCTAGTGCTGTGGATCCGTCTGATCTCCATCTCTCTGTCTCCCTGGATCGCACTAGCCTCTTTTTCACTAGTGCTGGGGATCCTATCTCTCGCTTGTTCCTGTTTTCGTGTGTCTGTCTTGTCTGCTACGAACGTTTGCTGGAGGCTCGGGGAGGTAACCGTTAAGCAAGCGCTCGCGTCCTCTGTTTCATGTTTGTCTGTCGGTGGTTAGTTAGGCGTGCTTGTCTCTATTGTGCTTATCAACGTGGAGACCGCGCACAAACGCGTGCACTGTTGCGAATGAGTGCGGTGTTCGCGTTTAGCTAGCGTTTGTTATTTTCCTTATCTTCTCATTGTATGATTTGCTGTGCCTTTGCTACTCTCGTGCTCTGCCTTGCTGTAGCCTTGTGTCACGTCTGGCGATCGCACCTCTCGCGATCGCGTTCCTACTTCATATCTGCTGTGGTGTGTGCACCGTCGCGGGTTGGCGACTAGTTTGGTGCACACACATACAATCTGCCTCTGTGCTCATTCTCAATCGCCTCGCTTGCGATTGCGTTTCTTCCCTTCATACAATTCCTGTCTGGCGTGTGTGGTAGGGCAGAGGAGCTGTTCCTCTGCAGTCCACGGCTCCACCTGCCGACAGGAATTTCCCTTTACAGGTGCATTGCACCTTCTGCTGGGTTTGCTCAAATTATACACTTGTGGAGGATTTCCGCAGTGTCAGCGCACGCTTTGTGCGCTGATCACGGAGAGAATTCCACAATCGTTACAGTCTCCCTGTGGCCCTGTCTGTCTCCCTCTGCCTCCTTCTGTCTCCCTGTGCCTCCTTACATCCCCCTCTGCCCTCTTCTGCCACACTTTTGTGCCACCTTCTGTTTCCCTTTGTGCATCCTTCTGTTCCCCTTTGTGCCTCCTACTGTCTTCCTGTGCCTCCTTCTGCCCCCTTTGTGCTTTTTTCTGTCCCCATCATGCCTCCTTCTGCCCCCTTTGTGTCTCCTTCTGTCCTCTGTGTGCCTCCTTCAGTCCCCTTGTGCCCCCTTCTTTCCTCCTGTGCCTCCTTTTGTCCCCCTTTGTGCCTCCTTATGCCCCACTTTGTGCCTCCTTCTGTCCCCCTGTGTGTCTCCTTCTGTCCTTTTTTGTGCCTCCTGGCCCTTATGCCGTTTTCTGTCCCCCTTTACCACTCGCTGCTCCTTTGTGTACCTCCTTCTGTCCTCTTTTGTGTCTCATTCTGTCCCCCATTGTGCCTCCTTCTGTCCCCCATTGTGCCTCCTTCTGTCCCCTGTGTGCCTCCTTCTGTTCCCTTGTGCCTCCTTCTGTCCTCCTTTGTGACTTCTTCTGACCCTCATGCCTCCTTCTGTCCCCCTGTGCCTCCCTATGCCACCCTTTGTGCCCTATTCAGTAATCCTGTGCCTCCTTCTGACCCCCTTTGTGCCTCATGAAAGTGGAGCCCTGCCTATGTGTATTTTGTGATGAAATGCTGCCGCAGTAAGTGTAATTTCTGGTGAAATGCTGCCACATTATGATTATTTTCTGGTGAATTGATGCTGCAATATGATTATTTTCTGGTGAAACGCTGCTGCATTATGATTATTTCCTGGTGGAACGCTGGCGCCTTCTGATTATTTTCAAATGGGGGGGCATGGTTAAGGGGGGACGGGGTTAGGGTCCGTAGTGGCCGCCACATGGGGGGGGGGGGGCGCCACCACAGGCTTTCTCGCCTGGATTGACAAAATGGCTAGAGGTGCCCCTGTGTGTACCAGTTGTTAGGGTACTACAATGCCTCTTTTGCAACTATCCTGAGCTGAGCTATACAGCATCAGGCAAATACTGTCTGTCGGCACTGCTGTCAGCCGACCCTGCTCAGCTAGGAAGGAATGTAAGTGAGAGAGCTGTGCAGTGTACTGTATTTGAGGGAACCCCAGCATCCCAACAGACTTGCATATTCCTCTGGGCACAAGCTGCCCAATCTATATACTGTATACACCAGCATAACTGTTTAAAACTACTCTAAGGTTGGCATTGGCAATACTGACAGTGCTCATTATGGCCTGGGGGACACTTTTATTCTCTGAGTTATCTGTGCCTGGCTGATAGCACCCATTCATACAGCTCTGATATGTAAAAGCTCCGGTACCCCATCAATGCATCTTGCATACCTCCCTGATTGGGGGGATTGCACCCCTCACACTGTGCTCCACAGCCACAATATTTGCTGCAGAGTATGGGCGCAGTGGTAGCCATGTCTATCTCACATCCTCCGGACTCCAGTGCTGATACTCCTGAGTAGCAGGAATACACACAATGTGAGAAAATCTGAATGCCGGGCAGAGAGCGAGCAGTGATTTATAGTAAAAGGATGGACATTGTTTGAGCGCCCGGAGGAGGTGAGTTAAGTACAGCTACTGCTGCGCCCATACTCTGCTGCAAATACTGGAGCTAATGGAGCACAGGACAGGGAACCATTAGACACTAGGGAGGCTATGTTGGGTAAGGGGGAAGCCACTAGACACCAGGAAAGCTATATAACAAAGGGAAGAACACCAGACACCAGGGAACTTTATAGGGGAAAGGTATGGTATATGTAAGATTGGGGTGTGGGCAGGGCGGGTCATTGTGTCCCCTTTTTATGGTTACAAAAGTTGGGAGGTATGGCCAATATAAGGGGGGGGGGGGGGGCGCATTTTGGAATCTCAGCCTCTAGTGCTGGAGATCCTTGTCCCGGCTCTGCAGTCAGGTAAACTGTGGAATGATCATTTATAAACAAGAAAAGTAATAGAGATTTTAAATTTTGGATTGCCTGGTTAGCATCCTTATTACTTGTTTACCAGATAAAAATAAAGAATTGGTTGTTTTATTTTATGCCCGACAGTTACACTTTATAGTTCTTTGGTTACCTGAACTGGTTGGAAGTAGCAGGTCAAGTGGGTTGCCTTTTGTTCTTCCTCTTGTGATAATTAGTTATCATAGCATCAGTGTTTGTATGGCATTCTCCAGTTTACTCAAGCTCCAGTCTTTTTGGAAGGGGCTCCTATCTCAGCTTATTTGTCTTCTATGATTTTTTTTATCTGTACCTGTCTACTGTTCTAGCTTACTTAGAAAATGTGCCTGCCTGTGGCTCTCAGCTTTTTACTTCACACTAATGGTATGTCACTTTCTGAATTTGAATTTAAAACTACATTGAAATGTTGTTTTGTACTGTTGGACTTCTTTTTTTGTGTGTGGAGTCATTGTGACAGTGGCTGGACAGGGCTTGAATGATGCCTTGCTTCAGAAAGTGAACCACTGACATTTAGAGGGTGGATTATCCATTACTAATTTAATGAGGATACATTCTGATATTTTATTATTAAAGATGCATAGAGGCACATTGCTAGTGCCACATCGGATCTCTCCAAAAGACTAGTTTTGCTTCCTCAAAGATTGCTCCCACCTATGTGAATGTAGAAATACATGCTCTCGGCATTGATTGCAAATCCTTCCTAATCTGGGTGTCAAACTTTTGTCAACATCTAGGTGCAAATCATGACAGTTCCTTCTAATAAAATGGAAGGATATTTTAATTTTTTGTTCATACTGTTCTATCAGGTCACTTAAAGCTGAGAATGCCATATGACCCATCCAAATTAATTGGGAGTCAGCAGCGAGGAGAAGCACTACCCTGATTATTGCCGTAGGGTTAAACACCTTAAAACAAAAAGGGTGATGTTTAATTTTGTAGTGCTCTGTGATCATGAGCAGTAATGCAGGACAGGTATTGTGGGCACTGGTGCTTGCCTGTTAATTTGGTTGTGGGAGCCAAACTCCAACACAAACTTCGGCTCTGGCAGGAGTTTGGCAATGGCTTTAACTAAGCCGCTAACAATGCAGTGCAATGCAGCCTTTCTGCTCCAGCATTGGCAATGGTGCTGACTTTGCTGTGATGGTGAGGTTCAGCTGAGGCGAGCTTTGGTTGTAGTGTAGCCGAGCCCCGGGGGAGTTAATTTTGCTGTTGGAGAATCACCTGTTAGCCTCTGGAGGATTGGCTCTGGCTATACTATAGCTGAGTGCTGGGGGGAGGGTTAATTTGGGCACCAAAAGTTTGACACTTGGCAGGGACAGTGGACACTTGGCAATGTTATAGGCCGAACGCTGGGTGGTTACTTTGGGTGCTGGGGTTTAGCTTTGCCATTCGGCTAGTTCGATAGTGTTAGGGGATATTGTTAGAGGTTAGTGCTAAGTATAGTTATAGGAGGTTTAGTGTTAGGAGATAGGATTACGGGTTAGTGTTAGATATCATTATCATAAGTACAAAACATAGATGAAAAACTATTTTAAGTATTTTCTTGCTTGCTGGGGATTAGTGTTGGGCGAACATCTAGATGTTCGGGTTCGGGCCGAACAGGCCGAACATGGCCGCGATGTTCGGGTGTTCGACCCGAACTCCGAACATAATGGAAGTCAATGGGGACCCGAACTTTTGTGCTTTGTAAAGCCTCCTTATATGCTACATACCCCAAATTTACAGGGTATGTGCACCTTGGGAGTGGGTACAAGAGGAAAAAAAAATTTAGCAAAAAGAGCTTATAGTTTTTGAGAAAATCGATTTTAAAGTTTCAAAGGGAAAACTGTCTTTTAAATGCGGGAAATGTCTGTTTTCTTTGCACAGGTAACATGCTTTTTGTCGGCATGCAGTCATAAATGTAATACATATAAGAGGTTCCAGGAAAAGGGACCGGTAATGCTAACCCAGCAGCAGCACACGTGATGGAACAGGAGGAGGGTGGCGCAGGAGGAGAAGGCCACGCTTTGAGACACAACAACCCAGGCCTTGCATGAGGACAAGAAGCGTGCGGATAGCATGCTTTGTACCACCATGCAGTCATAAATGTAATAAAGATAAGTGGTTCAATAAACAGGGACCACGCGGCAACGCTAACCCAGCAGCAGCACACGTGATGGAACAGGAGGAGGCGCAGGAGGAGAAGGCCACGCTTTGTGAGACACAACAACCCAGGCCTTGCATGAGGACAAAAAGCGTGCGGATAGCATGCTTTGTACCGCCATGTAGTCATAAATGTAATAAAGATAAGAGGTTCAATAAACAGGGACCACGCGGCAACGCTAACCCAGCAGCAGCAGCAGCAGCAGCACACGTGATGGAACAGGAGGAGGCGCAGGAGGAGAAGGCCACGCTTTGTGAGACACAACAACCCAGGCCTTGCATGAGGACAAAAAGCGTGCGGATAGCATGCTTTGTACCGCCATGTAGTCATAAATGTAATAAAGATAAGAGGTTCAATAAACAGGGACCACGCGGCAACGGTAACCCAGCAGCAGCAGCAGCACACGTGATGGAACAGGAGGAGGCGCAGGAGGAGAAGGCCACGCTTTGTGAGACACAACAACCCAGGCCTTGCATGAGGACAAAAAGCGTGCGGATAGCATGCTTTGTACCGCCATGTAGTCATAAATGTAATAAAGATAAGAGGTTCAATAAACAGGGACCACGCGGCAACGGTAACCCAGCAGCAGCAGCAGCACACGTGATGGAACAGGAGGAGGCGCAGGAGGAGAAGGCCACGCTTTGTGAGACACAACAACCCAGGCCTTGCATGAGGACAAAAAGCGTGCGGATAGCATGCTTTGTACCGCCATGTAGTCATAAATGTAATAAAGATAAGAGGTTCAATAAACAGGGACCACGCGGCAACGGTAACCCAGCAGCAGCAGCAGCAGCAGCAGCACACGTGATGGAACAGGAGGAGGCGCAGGAGGAGAAGGCCACGCTTTGTGAGACACAACAACCCAGGCCTTGCATGAGGACAAAAAGCGTGCGGATAGCATGCTTTGTACCGCCATGTAGTCATAAATGTAATAAAGATAAGAGGTTCAATAAACAGGGACCACGCGGCAACGGTAACCCAGCAGCAGCAGCAGCAGCACACGTGATGGAACAGGAGGAGGCGCAGGAGGAGAAGGCCACGCTTTGTGAGACACAACAACCCAGGCCTTGCATGAGGACAAAAAGCGTGCGGATATAGCAGCAATGCTTTTTGCCGCCATGCAGTCATAAATGTAATACAGATGAGAGGTTCAATAAACAGGGACCGGAAACGCTAAACCATCCCAGATGTTCATCGGTCATGTTACTTGGTTGGGGTCCAGGAGTGTTGCGTAGTCGTTTCCAATCCAGGATTGATTCATTTTAATTTGAGTCAGACGGTCTGCATTTTCTGTGGAGAGGCGGATACGCCGATCTGTGATGATGCCTCCGGCAGCACTGAAACAGCGTTCCGACATAACGCTGGCTGCCGGGCAAGCCAGCACCTCTATTGCGTACATTGCCAGTTCGTGCCAGGTGTCTAGCTTCATGCCCGGTTTCAGGTCCAGCGGTGCCAGCCACAAATCCGTCTGTTCCTTTATTCCCCTCCAAATTTCCTCCCCTGTGTGCTGCTTATCCCCAAGGCAGATCAGCTTCAGCAACGCTTGCTGACGCATGCCAACAGCTGTGCTGCACTGCTTCCACGATCCTACTGCTGCTGGTGCTGGGTTAGCATTTCCGGATGAGGTACAGCTTTGAGATGCGTTGGAGGAGAAGGAGTCAGAGAGGTAGGTGCTGCTGTTATCCAGCTGTTTGCGGCGTGGGCAACACCCGCGCCGTAGCAGGTGAGGAATCGCTGCCAGGCTCCACAAGGTTCACCCAGTGCGCGGTAAGGGAGATGTATCGACCCTGGCCGAACGCACTCGTCCAGGTGTCAGTGGTGAGGTGAACCTTGCAGGCAACGGCATTCTTCAAGCTTCGGGTTATTTAGCTGACCACGTGCTCATGCAACTCAGGCACTGCAGAGCGCGCAAAGTGGTAGCGGCTGGGAACCACGTAACGTGGGATGGCCACTGACATCATGCCCTTGAAGCTGTTTGTCTCCACCACTCGATATGGCAGCATTTCGCAGGCCAGAAGCTTGGCTATGCTGGCTGGCTGTTACTGCCACGGCCCGGGGGTCATTTGCTGGCAATTTCCTCTTGTGCTCAAACATCTCAGAAACAGACAACTCAACCGTAGCGCTGCACACCGAAGGGCTGTTGGTTGTTGTGTTTGATGAACACTGGGAGACCTCAAGAGCACTAGTCCGGAAAGTGACAGTGTCAGCATCGTCTGATGTTTGTGAATGTTGTGAACCACGCAATGGCTGGGCTACTGCTGCTGCTGAGGCGGGTCTGGTGGTGAGTCTGGTGAACCCAAGGGAGGCAGTGTTGCTGGTGGTACCCTGTCCTGCCGCGTTTGCCCACAGAGTGGGATGTTTGGATAGAATGTGGCGGCTCATGCTGGTGGTGGAGAGGTTGTTAATACTTTTCCTACTGCTCAGGCGGGTCTTGCACACCTTGCAAATCGCCATGGTAACATCCTCAGTGCAGTCTTCAAAGAAAGCCCAGACTTTAACTGGCTGAGGACTCGGACCTCGTGCGTGATGTGCTGGTGCTGCTTAACCCACTGCTGGACGCTTGAGAGGTCATCCAAGTAATTATCTGGTCCTGTTCTTTTGGATCTGTGAGGGTTGTTGTCCTGGACAACATGGGCAGTATTGAGTGGGTTTTCTTGGGTGCTCCCCTGTGGCCTGTACGTGAACCGTCAGGGGAAACACCTCTTCCCTTGCCCCTCCCTCTTTCACCGGATTTCTTCCTCATTTCACTTATCCTTAAAGTACACGCTGACTGGCAGCAGTACAGTGGCAGTACAGAAATGCTATACAGTGGTGGGTGAGCGGTGTACCACTATTGTCAGCAGTGACACAGAGCACAATGCTATACAGTGGCGGGTGAGCGGTGTACTACTGTTCCCAGCAGACACAGAGTGGAAGTAAACACAATGCTATATAGTGTGGCTGAGCCGTGTACACAGAGTGGCATTAAACACAATGCTATATAGTCTGCTATATAGTCACCCCGAACAGGGTGATGTTCTGCAGAACACGAACAGTGGCAAACACTGTTCGCCCAACACTACTGGGAGGGAACGCAGATTTTAGTACCTAAACACACGATACAACATGTTTTCCGGGGTCGGACTCTGAGGCACATACAGATGGTCCCGATCATCATCCTCATCATACAACTCTTCTCCTGAGTCTGACCCACCCACCACCTCTGCCACCCCAACATCCCCAGACACAGACCCCTCATCGTCCTCAACATTAACTTGGGATGCTGGCCTGAGCCAGACCTCCTCCTCCACATCAGGCCCCATCATCTCCTCAATGGCAGCCCTCATTAATCGCTCTGGCGACGGACTGATGGACACAACGTTCTCCTCCGGGGAGGGCTGCTGCTGACCACTGGCTGCTGGGGTGGATGTTATAGCTTGCGTGGGGCGTTGGCTGTTGCTGTTGTTGGGAGTGCTGCTCACAGCGGAGGTCTCTGGGGAACTCATGTTGAGCTCATATAGTGGTTGACGGTGAGTGGAGTATTACTGATCCCAGCAATATACACACTGACTGGCAGAGTACGCAATGCTATATAGTGTGGCTGAGCGGTGTACACAGAGTGGCAGTAAACACAATGCTATATAGTCTGGCTGAGCGAGCGGTGTACTACTGTTCCCAGCAGAATCAGAGTGGCAGTAAACAATGGTATATAGTCTGGCTGAGCGGTGTACACAGAGTGTCAGTAAACAATGGTATATAGTCTGGCTGAGCGAGCGGTGTACTACTGTTCCCAGCAGAATCAGAGTGGCAGTAAACAATGGTATATAGTCTGGCTGAGCGGTGTACACAGAGTGTCAGTAAACAATGGTATATAGTCTGGCTGAGCGGTGTACACACAATGCTATATAGTCTGCTATATAGTGTCAGTAAACAATGGTATATAGTCTGGCTGAGCGAGCGGTGTACTACTGTTCCCAGCAGAATCAGAGTGGCAGTAAACAATGGTATATAGTCTGGCTGAGCGGTGTACACAGAGTGTCAGTAAACAATGGTATATAGTGTGGCTGAGTGGTGTACACAGAGTGTCAGTAAACAATGGTATATAGTGTGGCTGAGTGGTGTACACAGAGTGTCAGTAAACAATGGTATATAGTCTGGCTGAGCGGTGTACACAGAGTGGCAGTAAACACAATGCTATATACTCTGGCTGAGCGAGCGGTGTACTACTGTTCCCAGCAGACACAGAACAGTAAACAGAATGCTATATAGTGTGGCTGAGCGGTGTACACAGAGTGGCAGTAAACACAATGCTATATAGTCTGGCTGAGCGAGCGGTGTACTACTGTTCCCAGCAGAATCAGAGTGGCAGTAAACAATGGTATATAGTCTGGCTGAGCGGTGTACACAGAGTGTCAGTAAACAATGGTATATAGTCTGGCTGAGCGAGCGGTGTACTACTGTTCCCAGCAGAATCAGAGTGGCAGTAAACAATGGTATATAGTCTGGCTGAGCGGTGTACACAGAGTGTCAGTAAACAATGGTATATAGTGTGGCTGAGTGGTGTACACAGAGTGTCAGTAAACAATGGTATATAGTCTGGCTGAGCGGTGTACACAGAGTGGCAGTAAACACAATGCTATATACTCTGGCTGAGCGAGCGGTGTACTACTGTTCCCAGCAGACACAGAACAGTAAACAGAATGCTATATAGTGTGGCTGAGCGAGCAGTGTACCACTATTCCCAGCAGACACAGAACAGTAAACAGAATGCTATATAGTGTGGCTGAGCGAGCGGTGTACCACTATTCCCAGCAGACACAGAACAGTGAACAGAATGCTATATAGTGTGGCTGAGCGAGCGGTGTACCACTATTCCCAGCAGACACAGAACAGTGAACAGAATGCTATATAGTGTGGCTGAGCGAGCGGTGTACCACTATTCCCAGCAGACACAGAACAGTGAACAGAATGCTATATAGTGTGGCTGAGCGAGCGGTGTACCACTATTCCCAGCAGACACAGAACAGTAAACAGAATGCTATATAGTGTGGCTGAGCGAGCGGTGTACCACTATTCCCAGCAGACACAGAACAGTGAACAGAATGCTATATAGTGTGGCTGAGCGAGCGGTGTACCACTATTCCCAGCAGACACAGAACAGTGAACAGAATGCTATATAGTGTGGCTGAGCGAGCGGTGTACCACTATTCCCAGCAGACACAGAACAGTAAACAGAATGCTATATAGTGTGGCTGAGCGAGCGGTGTACCACTATTCCCAGCAGACACAGAACAGTAAACAGAATGCTATATAGTGTGGCTGAGCGAGCGGTGTACTACTATTCCAAGCAGACACAGAACAGTGAACAGAATGCTATATAGTGTGGCTGAGCGAGCGGTGTACCACTATTCCCAGCAGACACAGAGTGGCAGTAAACAGAATGCTATATAGTGTGGCTGAGCGAGGTACACAGAGTGGCAGTAAACAGAATGCTATATAGTGTGGCTGAGCAAGCGGTGTACTACTATTCCCAGCAGACACAGAGTGGCAGTAAACAGAATGCTATATAGTGTGGCTGAGCGAGGTACACAGAGTGGCAGTAAACAGAATGCTGAGCGAGCGGTGTACTACTATTCCCAGCAGCGACACACAATGACTGGGGGGGACCCTGGCTAGCGTGGCTGGAGCGCGAACTACCCTGCCTGCCTACCCAAAGCTAAACCCACAGACAAATGGCGGAGATATGACGTGGTTCGGGTATTTATTTACCCGAACCACGTGACAGTTCGGCCAATCAGAGCGCGTTCGGGTCCGAACCACGTGACCCGTTCGGCCAATCACAGCGCTAGCCGAACGTTCGGGGAACGTTCGGCCATGCGCTCTTAGTTCGGCCATATGGCCGAACGGTTTGGCCGAGCACCGTCAGGTGTTCGGCCGAACTCGAACATCACCCGAACAGGGTGATGTTCTGCAGAACCCGAACAGTGGCGAACACTGTTCGCCCAACACTACTGGGGATTTAACAGCATTTTATTGACAAGTTTGAAAATATCAGGAAAAAACACAGAAGAAAAAGTAAATTGCATTGGGCCTCTCTCTCTCTCTCTCTCTCTCTCTCTCTCTAGAGACAGCTGAGGCCCTGGGAATGCAATATAATCTCAAAAACTGCCCCTTAGCTCAACACTAGGTTCTCCCTTTTCCCCTTCTGCCACCTCTACCTCATCTCCCCTCCCCCAGCACTCTATCTACAGGCAGCTGAAGCCCTGAGATTGGAATGCAATATAATCTCACAAACTGCTCCTTATATCATCACTAGGTTCTCCCTTTTCCCCTTCTGCCACCTCTACCTCATCTCCCCTCCCCCAGCACTCTATCTACAGGCAGCTGAAGCCCTGAGATTGGAATGCAATATAATCTCACAAACTGCTCCTTATATCATCACTAGGTTCTCCCTTTTCCCCTTCTGCCACCTCTACCTCATCTCCCCTCCCCCAGCACTCTATCTACAGGCAGCTGAAGCCCTGAGATTGGAATGCAATATAATCTCACAAACTGCTCCTTATATCATCACTAGGTTCTCCCTTTTCCCCTTCTGCCACCTCTACTTCATCTCCCATTCCTCAGCACTCTCGCTCTCTCTCTCTCTCTAGAGACAGCTGAAGCCCTGGGAATGCAATATAATCTCAACCTTGGCTCATCACCACCAGATCCTCTTTCTTTATCTTTCCAATATTCCAAGGATGTCCAAAGTCTGGCCCAAGGACCAAACTTGGCCCACCAAGCCTTTTCCAGTGGCCCCAAAAGCTCTTGTGAAATTTGAATTCCATGCGACCTGCAGGCCATTATGGTGGCTCCACATGCATTAATGTTTAGAGCCAATCTGTGTCACAGCTCTTCCTTCCCCTCTGGTCTCCTGTATTCCTATAGGAATCAGTATAGAAATACAAATAAATACCCACTGGAATGTGTACTCAGTATACACTGGAAAATTTTGAAGTCCTATAGTGATTACTATGGGACTACGGGAAATGGCCACAGAAGTCCTAGTGGAGGAGAAGTATGAACAGAGACATGGACCTGGACTTGATGAGTGAAGGGAAACCCCTTATGCCACTGAGCCAGCAGCAGTCATTCATTGACAGCCACCACTCACTAGTAGCCACCACTGCACACTGAAGGAGACATGCTGAAAACACACATGGAATATGGTTTATTTCCAATAGAAATGTTTTGTTTGACAAAACCTTAATAGGCATATTGTACCTAGGATCATTCAGAAAACATTGTGTTTAATTTAGCTAGTTCGGCCCCCTGCTTTCTCAAGACCAGTGATATGGCCCTTGGACACGCCTGCACTATTCTATCTCTCTCACTTCTCTGCTCCCCTCCTGCTGTAATCTATGTCTTCCTTTCCCCCTCTCATCTATCCCTCTATTTTTATCTTTCTGTCCCTTCTCTCAAGTCAGGTTAGTCACTGAGCAGATATGCCGATATCACGTCTTTCACTAGTCCTCAATCCATTAATTTCAAATTCCAACTGTGCACAATTTTGCTAGTGGAGAACACTTTACAAATTGACTATAAACATATGTAATTTTTCTTGCTGTGCAGATGTGTGAAATTGCGAACACACACGCGTTTTCCCATGCCGTGCTCACAGTTAAACTTGTTATACAAATACAATTAACCGAACTTTTTCCATTATCCTTACAATTTAATCTATAATTTAAAGTTAGTCTCTTTCATTATTCCATTCTGAGTGGTAATTTAATAAAATGTCATGTGTGATTACTGCAGTTCATAAACAATGCACTCAACTTTCCAAATTGTTTCCAACAATGGTTGTTGTTAAGCCATTATGTATTGTTGATATGAGTTGCAGAGTGCATTACATTTCTAAGAGGTTATGAGAGTTCTGCCACCTCTGCAACAGTGTTTTTGCCAGAAATATTCAGTAATATTTATGAAGCTTTTACCTTGTTCATATAATGTTTTGTGTGCAATTTACTTCTTCCTAATCCACCAGTAAAACCGATTTGAATTTGAGAAATAGACACAGCTTAGTATAGAGCAAATGAGCCTTGAAATATGTGATCTCCACTCTATGCTCAGTATACCAAAAAGTCCTTTGAACAAAGAAAACGTGGCACTGTGTAAGTGTCAGTTACAAGCATCTTTTAGGATCTATACTAGAAATTAAACCACTGTTACGATTACAATTGTGGAGGAACTTGATGACTTATACAGTGGAACCTTGGTTTGAGAGCATCCTTGTAATCCAGCACTCTTATATCAGAGTACATTTTCCCATAAGAATTAATGGAAAACAAGTTGATTTGTTCCACAATCCAAAAACAGTTATAGTAAAATAGTATAAAATAAAAATGTAAAGAAGACTTTCACTATAACTAACAGAATCAGTGCCATCTGTTGGCTCGCCCCAACCTTTTTTGTGTGTGCGTGTGGCTTTAAAGTACCCCTGAACTGAGAGGGGATTGATTAATACAATTTCTGCTGTGTAAATGGTGCTGCGACATATGTCCAGCACCAGTCTCTTAGTTCAGTGCCCCGTGGGGTCCCCGTTCTAATCAGCCAAAATCTTTGACTAGACTAGAATGTTGAATAAGGACAGGGAGATTAGTGCAGTTATCCTCCCTGATCATGCTCCCTTGTGCCGTCCAGCTTTAAAGAGAAACTGTGACCAAAAATTGATGGCTGCAGGGGGCTGGTAGATGCCCCAGGTAAGTAAAACTCATTTTTTTAGAGTTAAGGTTCCCTTTAATTATACAGAGACACAATAATCCAACATGCATACAGACTGGTTAATCCTCATCAGTGCATGGCATGGATTACTGTGCCTCTATGGGGCAGAACTGCTAGGCTCTGAGAATGTGAAGGTCTGCCTTAGATTCCTGACCCAGGAACAGGGTCTTTAAGACTTTTTAGTTGTACATGCATCCCAGATGGCCCACACAGGACATGGAGGAGCCAATATCCAATTGAGAGGATTGACCGATTTCCAGGAATTATGGAATATAGTGCAGGCTTTCTTTTAATGAAGACTCAGCAAGTTAAAGTGAGATAGACCGCGTGCGCGCACACGCGAGCACACGCACACACACACACACACACACACACACACACAAACACACACTGACATACTCACACTCACTTTACATCAAGGATGCATCATATGAGTTAAAAACATGTTTGTAGTGAATTTAACAAATTTAGTGAAGTTTAATTATTCCAGACTTGAAGGTTAGCCGTAAAAAACACACACAGGCAAAAAGGACCCCAATAAATGAGTTGTAAGTAAACAATGATACAAAAATCCCCTATACTGATTATTTATTATTATAAGATTATTTGTATGATTGATTATGATGACTATGATTATTAGAAGAGCACCTGGCAGCAGGGGAGGACTGGGACCTTTTGTCCTGAGGGGTAACACAAACTAGAGGCTCATTATCATGGCAGCCCCAGCCCAAATGACATCACACACGCACCCCACGTCCTATATGCCAGTAGTCACGTGGAGCGCCAATGCGGAAATACAGAAAGAACACTCTAGGGACAGTGTGACAGGTAAAGTACTGGCACCGGAGGGGACATAATACATTTTGAGGAACAACGGCTGGGGTTTACGTCGTGTCTATCATTTGTGGTTATTGCATGCCGTGATTATCGTACCTAACAACCACACCTGACAACCGAGATTTCCCAACATCTCAAATTGATATATTCAACCAATTTCAACCCAAAATTTGTATCCGATTCGATAATATTAAACCGGTCGGCTGATCGGCTGTCAAGTCAACAGATGTATGTCCACTTCGATTCCCCAAAGCTCATTCCTCCCCCCCACACTTATGTCCTCCCCTTCGCCACCATCTCTACTAATCCCTCACTGTGGAAGATGGCGACGCTATTTAAATACTAAATAATAATAATTTGCCTCACCAGGATTGCACTTTTATTTAGCTTTCCTGTATGACAAGAAGACACAGCCAGCCAGCACTAGGGGAAGAGGGAAACAAAGGTGAATGAGGAAGAGCTGGTGCACACCAAGAGTGCTTCTGAGCATTTTTCAAATCGACAGTGATTTGAAAAGCGATTGTAACGATTGGTGTAACACAGAGAGGATCTGATTACCGGTGATCTGCAGTATCACTGGGAATACAGATATATACCAGATTATTGATGATCTGCAGTATCACCGATAATCAGATATATAGGCTAACCTCTGGACACCTGAGTAGAGTGGTAGTGTTTGGTGCAACAGTAATACTTAGAGGACTAGGCCTCAGGGCAGTAAGGAGTACTGCACAAATTCCTTCCGAAGACCTGAACTCTCCTAGAGGGAGGAGTCAGGCTGAGAGTAGGAAGGACAACCTAGAGTGACACTCAGGAGGGAGTGTCACTACCAGGACTGGGAACCGCCTCTGACAGTAAGGTCGGTTCTCGAGGTCGGACAAACCAGGTCGTAACCACACAGACAGATACAGTACAGATTCAGAAGGCAGATGTGGGGTCTAATAAACAAGCAGGGTTCGGCAACAGGGTATCAGAAATATCGAGGTACAGAATCAGGAGGCAGATGCAGAGTCTTAGGGCGAGCCGAGGTTTGGCAACAGAGTATCAGAATAGCAAGGTACAGGATCAGAGTTCAGAAGAATAGTCAGGCAAGCAGAAGGTCATAACAGATAATACAGTATAATTTCCTAACGCTAAGGTGTGAGATCCGTGGCCGTCAACACCTTTGGAAACTATGCTAGAACACAGATACAGACAGGTCTGAGTGCTACCACGTTGTGTTCGCAACGCCAGACAACCAGCAACTGAACAGCCAGCAGTATATATACACAGCTACTTTCCAGCACCTCCCTAAGTGCTGGACCAATGAGAGGACACAGAATTGTCAGCTGACCAGCTTGGTCAGCTGACCTACTTCTGGCTGCCATATAAGTTTTGCCTCTCTGCGCGCACGCGCGTCATTCTGAATCTTGGTGGACTATCACTCCCAGCCACACCAGTACTGTCTTGCAATGTGCTTGCTGACTCGTGCGCGGGGTTGGTCGCACCGCCATCAGCCCCGGCGGTGGCCTCCTCGCGCTGGGTCAGACTACTCGAAACAAGCCCATGCGCGCTAACCGCCGCGTCCGACGCCACGTTCCGCCACGCCACGGTTTTTCCACGTTCCGCCAAGCCATGCGCGGAAAGAGCCGCCTCCCGCCGACTCATGGCGGCGGATCTTCTGCGTTTCTTCACAGCGATTGGCTATTGTTACCCTATGACGGTGTTCTCACAGCAGCGTTGTGATTTTTCCAAAATCACAAACACACTGTGTGGAGATATATTGGGGTGCTGATGCTGTTAAGGATAATACAGTAATATATTTTCATTTTCCCATTTTTATATCTGCTGTGGTATGTCAAAGGTGTAGAGATGCAGGCTAGATTCATGGACTGTTCATGTATTTGTGTGGGTGGGTCACTAGACCTACATTTGCATCTAAAGAGGTCTTCAGTGAATACGACCAGTCACCTTCAATAGGCAAGGAAGCAGCTCATTAAGCCACTAGCAGTCACTTTTGATCTACTGTCCCAGGTGTGATTGTCTGCGTCTGTCTACAGGCAAATACAGGCAAACTGCTACCTGTAACCAAAAGGCCATCTTTTCATGTATGTGCGAAAATACACTTTAACCAAGGAAATAATGTGGAGGAAGCTTTTTGATGTCTGATAGGATACAATCTCACCTATTGAATTCTGCAAACTTCAAGAAGCTAAAACAGGAACCCCTTTGAAGTTTGCATATCACAAGAAAGATTATGACAAGCGTTCGGTGATGTCACAAACGGGGAAACTGCATTAGTTCCTGGGGGCAGGACATTAAATGCCCCAGGGGACACTTCGGACTATTTAAGCTGGCCCAGGACAGCCACCGGTATCTTCTCTCGGAGGTAGCGAATAGCTAGGGAGGATCGCGACTCCTGGTCGAAACGGCGTCCTCCCGTCAAACAACGTTCTAACCTAAGCTGGTAACGTTCTTTTTTCCCCCGTTTATTTTTACGCAAATATCCGTGTGTGTTATCTTTGTAACTTTTATCTTGTAACTATTTTTACTTTGTTTTTTGTAATCTTTGTGTATATATTAAGTTCTGCATTGTTCTATGTTTTTCTAGAATATTAAATTATTATTTAATAAGTTTGACTTCTGCCGTACTAAACTAACACTCATAGCCTAGAAGAGACTGAAGTGTAACCGTGTATAAGTTCATGCCTAATTGTACGCTTGAGCAACACTACCGTATGAAATTGTAATTGTACTGTGTGTGGGGGCGTTTGTCATACGTTGGCCTAAGCGCGCAGCTGACCCAACGTACGAACAACGCCAGTGCGAGTAGCGACAGCAGAGTGGCTAACAGTATCGTTCGGAACGACTGTTAGTGGGTCTTTGCTTCACGACAGTGTAAGATTGCAACTGTGTGTGTGTGTGGGTGCGTGGCGTTCCCGTATTCGGCCTAAGCGCAAAGCTGACCCAAATACGAAAACGCGGAGTGCGCGCTGAGGACTCGACAGCAGAGTGGAAGTGTCTAGAGAATCGCTAGTGGTGGCAGTGAGAGGTGTTCTGAGGGGTCCCAGCCTTGTTTTAGCTTGACTAAGGCTGCTTCCCCTCTCAGTCTGGTCAAACCCGCAGTCGGAAACCGTATACGCAGGCGTGCCGCGGGCCGGTTCCTGACATAATTGGCTGGCAGTGGTGGCATCATTTAGTACATTAGTACGCAGTTTAGCTCGCTATTCTGAGTACTAAAGGCTGGAAGCTTGCTAGAAGCAACTAGCCTACAGAAGTCTACTCAGTGCAGAATCTATATACGTTTTTTTTTTTTGTTCAAAGATACACACTTGGTGTTTGCTTTCCCCTCCCCCCTTTTTCTTTTTATTTTTTGCAACACGATGGCTCAGAAAGCATCCAGCTATGCAAGGCAAAACAAAGAGATACTACTCAACCTGTGTGAGCACAAAGGCATCGAGACGGTGAGCGGCCAGACTAAGGAGCAGTTAGTTCGTGCGCTCGAGGAGCATGATGAGGCAGAACGAGCCCGTGCTTCAACGTCAGCGGATGCAGCTCACGACACGCCAGAGGAGGAATCGCTCCCGCCACAGGATGCGAGTGGAGACGATGTCCTGGATGATCCACCGAACACGGAGATGACATCTCTGGAAGCCGACCTACAGCTACTAGGTTCGGCTGAGCCCGAACTGCGCCTAAAGCTGATTCTGGAACATCGGCAAGCAGAAAGGGAAATACGACAAGCCCAGAGGGAACAAGCTACCCAGCGACTCCAGGCCGAGAGGGAAAGACTCCAGGCCGAGAGGGAAAGACACCAGGCCAAGAGGGAACAAGCTGCCCAGCGACTCCAGGCCGAGAGGGAAAGTGCTGAACGGCAACACCAGCTGGAGCTGGCTAAACTTCAGCAGCAGAACCGGTCTGCTGGACCCGCAGAACGCGAAGGTGAGCGAGTCCACAGAATCCCCCTGGATAAGTTCCCTGCTATGGACAAGGACTCTGACATAGACACTTTCCTACAGGGGTTTGAAAGGACTTGTCGGCAGTATGGGGTGCCCCGTGAGCAGTGGGCAAGATACCTCACCCCAGGGCTGAGAGGCAAGGCCCTGGAGGCATTTGTGAGTCTCCCCCAGGAGGAAGAAACAGACTTTGAGGCAATTAAGAAAGCCATCATTGCGCGATACCACCTCACGCCAGAGGTGTATCGAAAACGTTTCAGGACAGTGCAGCAAGGTCCTAATGACAGCTACCTGGATCATGCTTGCAACCTGCGCACTGCCTTCCAGCAGTGGCTAAAAGGACTGTCAGTTAAAACCTTGGATGCCCTGCAGGAGCTGATTATAAAAGACCAGTTCCTACACACCTGTCCTGT
This sequence comes from Hyperolius riggenbachi, assembly GCF_040937935.1. Lineage (NCBI taxonomy): Eukaryota > Metazoa > Chordata > Amphibia > Anura > Hyperoliidae > Hyperolius > Hyperolius riggenbachi. The sequence continues at coordinate 236,087,161 of NC_090647.1, read as the reverse complement.
TGAGGTCCGGCTGTTTGTGCTGGATCGAGAACCAAAGACAGTGGATGAGGCTGCGGAAATGGCCGATGCCTACACCGCCCATAGAGCACCTGAGTCCCGGAGGACTACTACGCCCAGCTGGAGAGGAGAACAGATTGCTAAACCTGTTTCACCCAGCACCCAGAGGAGGCAAGCACCGCTGTCTCCTGGATTCAAGCAACCTGACCCTCGGAAATGCTTTGTATGTGACAGGGTGGGTCATATCAGCACGACTTGCCCAGAGAGGAAGAGGGAGGCCCCAAAATCCAGTGAGGCCTCAAACGCCAGTGAAGTCCCAACGGCTTTGTGTGCTACCAGGAATGCCACTGGCTATGCAGAGAATCTGTAGCTTGTCACGGTTGGGGGTACAGTTGCCACTGGGCTGAGAGACACTGGAGCAGAAGTGACTCTCATACATCCCCAGCTTGTGAACCCGGAGCAGTACATACCTGGGAAAATGATTGCTGTCAGAGGAATTGGGGGTGTCGCCCCAGCCATACCCACCGCCTTGGTCCACCTGAATTGGGGGGCCGGCAGCGGACTGAAAGAAGTTGGGGTAACCGACAAAATCCCCACCAACGTTTTGCTGGGTACTGACCTGGGACGGTTAGTGGCCCGGTATGAGCCTACTCCAAACCCTGTGGGGCCTGCATCCCCAGCAGAAGTTCAGGACTCTGGCAAGGTACTGTGTGATAATGCTGTGCAAGTGGGGAATGCTGGCAAGGCCCCAGGGGCTATGGACTGTATACTAGGAGCCAGCCCTAGTGATTCTCCAGTGCCTAGGCCTGGAGTGGGGCCTGTTGATCCGGAGAATGCTAAAACTGATGATGTCCTTTATGACGCACGGACTATCGAGGCGATCGATGCAGGAACTGTTGATGATACTTGTGAAGTGCTGAGTAGCAATGTGTGTAATGATACAGATAATGTGGATGTTTTATGTGATGTTATAAATGTCAATATGTATAAGACGGACAATGTTGATATCATATGTGTTGTGCTACATAATGATGCTTGTCCTGTGGACCCTCCGTCGGCTGCAGGAGTAACCAGCAATGGTCGCTGGGCTGCAGCAGATGGACTGTCCACTGAAGGGGCAGACGGCACCAGGCCGGGTCTTCCCCCTTCCGATGTTTTTAAGACCAAAGGTGATGTGGTTTGTGATACGTGTAATGTGGACGCTCCCTCCGCTGCAGTGGTAACCCGCAGCGCTAGCGGGTCTGCAGCAGAGGGACTGTCCACCGAAGTGGCAAATGTTGCTGGGTCAGCCACATCCAATTCGGAACCTGGCCCGGAGGGCCCAGGAGCCTCTCTGTCTGTAGCCTTCCTGGAATGTGTGACAGGCAGCACTGAGCTCTCAGGGGCTGTTCGATTTGACAGCAGCCTGGAAGAGCTCAGGGGGCTAGCCAGCAGGTCACCAGCTGGGGGGGGGGGGGCGGGCTGAGAGGGTCCTGGGAAGTTATTCCCTCTGAGCTGTCCGAAGTGGAGGAGGCAGACCGGCAGATAATCGTTCCCCAAAGGGACCGAGAGATAGCTCCTGCCACTATAGAGGAAGTGCGTGTAGCGACGGTTGGAACCCTTCCCCAGCTGCAGCACTGTCTCTATGGTCGCCAATTCACGGTTGTCACTGACTCACATTCCCCTGGTTGGTTACGTCAGGTTGCCAAGGGCAACGACACATTGCAGCAACCTGACCTAGCTTTCCACTCGTGTAGCTTGGAGCTAACTGACAGGTGGGGAACCCTCCTGAGGATGCTAAAGGGTTACCCCACCCGGCCAGGCCGTCAATGTAGGCTTTGGCAGGATGATTCGTTAGAACCACCTGCCAGTGCCATCTGGAAGGGGAGCAATAATGGGAATGCTGATGGACTGTCCCGTCAAGCAGAACCAACAATGTAGGTGCTGGCAGGATAATCTGGGAAGATCATCTGCCTTGCACCAAGTTAACGGCGGAGGTGTGAAGATATATTGGGGTGCTGATGCTGTTAAGGATAATACAGTAATATATTTTCATTTTCCCATTTTTATATCTGCTGTGGTATGTCAAAGGTGTAGAGATGCAGGCTAGATTCATGGACTGTTCATGTATTTGTGTGGGTGGGTCACTAGACCTACATTTGCATCTAAAGAGGTCTTCGGTGAATACGACCAGTCACCTTCAATAGGCAAGAAAGCAGCTCATTAAGCCACTAGCAGTCACTTTTGATCTACTGTCCCAGGTGTGATTGTCTGCGTCTGTCTACGGGCAAATACAGGCAAACTGCTACCTGTAACCAAAAGGCCATCTTTTCATGCATGTGCGAAAATACACTTTAACCAAGGAAATAATGTGGAGGAAGCTTTTTGATGTCTGATAGGATACAATCTCACCTATTGAATTCTGCAAACTTCAAGAAGCTAAAACAGGAACCCCTTTGAAGTTTGCATATCACAAGAAAGATTATGACAAGCGTTCGGTGATGTCACAAACGGGGAAACTGCATTAGTTCCTGGGGGCAGGACATTAAATGCCCCAGGGGACACTTCGGACTATTTAAGCTGGCCCAGGACAGCCACCGGTATCTTCTCTCGGAGGTAGCGAATAGCTAGGGAGGATCGCGACTCCTGGTCGAAACGGCGTCCTCCCGTCAAACAACGTTCTAACCTAAGCTGGTAACGTTCTTTTTTCCCCCGTTTATTTTTACGCAAATATCCGTGTGTGTTATCTTTGTAACTTTTATCTTGTAACTATTTTTACTTTGTTTTTTGTAATCTTTGTGTATATATTAAGTTCTGCATTGTTCTATGTTTTTCTAGAATATTAAATTATTATTTAATAAGTTTGACTTCTGCCGTACTAAACTAACACTCATAGCCTAGAAGAGACTGAAGTGTAACCGTGTATAAGTTCATGCCTAATTGTACGCTTCAGCAACACTACCGTATGAAATTGTAATTGCACTGTGTGTGGGGGCGTTTGTCATACGTTGGCCTAAGCGCGCAGCTGACCCAACGTACGAACAACGCCAGTGCGAGTAGCGACAGCAGAGTGGCTAACAGTATCGTTCGGAACGACTGTTAGTGGGTCTTTGCTTCACGACAGTGTAAGATTGCAACTGTGTGTGTGTGTGGGTGCGTGGCGTTCCCGTATTCGGCCTAAGCGCAAAGCTGACCCAAATACGAAAACGCGGAGTGCGCGCTGAGGACTCGACAGCAGAGTGGAAGTGTCTAGCGAATCGCTAGTGGTGGCAGTGAGAGGTGTTCTGAGGGGTCCCAGCCTTGTTTTAGCTTGACTAAGGCTGCTTCCCCTCTCAGTCTGGTCAAACCTGCAGTCGGGAACCGTATACGCAGTCGTGCCGCGGGCCGGTTCCTGACACACTGCATGTAGCATTTTTTGAGCAATTAATTCAAAAATCGCTCTGAAAATCGCTTCACAAATTTGCACTCACAAATTGCTATTGTGATTTTGGCGTGCACAACCCCAGAGAACAGAGGAGTGGAGAGAAATCGAGAATAGCCTGAGATGGAGCAGAGAGCTTATCTGTATTGCAGTCCCACATCACACAGAGGCTACTTGCCTGTAATAGGACTCCTGTCACTATCAGTCTCTCACACAAGTCAGAAAGCAGCCCTCCTGGAGTCTAGGGACTGTCAAAAACGTTTCAACTTGTTTAACACCTTATCCACACATGCAGTCATTATACCATAGGGGAGAGACCAGACAGATATTTTCCCACGGACCCTCCAGGCAAGCTCTGCATCATGCTGTGTATATTTACCAGCTTGCCTGTCCTCTAATTGCACTTTTATCAGCTAGCCCAGTGTTTTACATTGCCTTACAACAACAAACCTCAATACACCAGGCACCTGACCGGCGCTAAATCACTGAATGAAAGGCGGCCTGGGGGCAGATTGCCCCCCTTCCCCCCTGGCCAGTCCGGGCCTGCCTGGCGGCCCTACCCAGGGAAGCCAACTAGTTTCGCTAGAAGCTTTCTCTTGGCCCCCTTTGGTAAGCAGTCTGCCTTCACTCTTGCAAGCTAACAATGCCTTTCATATTTGTATGGACAGTGTTTCTGTACACATGGTCTTTTGTCTCCTTCACTGTTTGTTTCAGCAGATAACACATGGGCCATATGCAATTCACTTTTTCTCCTGAGTTTTCTCCTAGGTGATATTTTCACATCTTGTCATAAAATGCCTGTTAAGCCCCCAGCAAGCAAAATACTCAAAATTAATTTTATAGCACTTTTTCAGCTGCTTATTTGAAACTTGGCACTGGCACCCAATCCTAGCACAGCATACAGTAAATATCTAGTGGTGAAGGGCTTCTCATCTTCTGTCTGCAGGAACCTTTACCACCACAGGTAACAGGCAACACAATGTATCGCATGGCATTGCAATGCATTTAAGAACCTATTGCTAGAGAGGGCAACCATTAGTTGTAGAGTGTGTTTATGGCCCATTCAGTTCATTAAAAATTAAACAAAGCACTAATGGAAGAAAACGATAGACTGGTGAGAATAAACCTTTAGTCTGTATCTAGCTTGTATGCATATGTGTACTTTCCTAAGCACAGACTTTTATGCTTGTGCGAAAAAAAGTTATTTTCCCATCTGTTTATTTTAATAATATATTTTCAAAGTTGTTCCCTTGTATGAAAAGTGCACAGACAGTGTAAATTTAACTTACTCCCTTGCCTTCCATCTGTTGTCCTATTATTCTCATTGTGAAAAAACAGCATACTATGTCACTTGCTGTAGATAAAACATAATAGGTCACATTACACCCACTGCTGCCATCAGAACAAATGGTGCGTTTCTGCTACTACTGTCAGTTAGCTGTGCAGAACATCTGAAGAACAAAAAAGGGAAAAAAAAGGAAAGAAACCAAAACTATTCAGAATAATCTAAGAATATTAAACTTGTCAAAAGTTAATTTTTCAATAAGGTAATATTTAAATGTTCTGGTTAAAAATAAAACACACTAATTAGGCAACTGCATCTAGAGCTTTTTTAGACAGTACATTAGACAAGGCAGTGACGTTACAGAGAGGACCCTTAGCAGGAACAATTATGTTCTAACTCCTCCAGGAGAAGGTTTGAAAGTTTAATCTTCCCTTGTCAGCGTGACTATGCCTCCTTTTTAGCACCCTTTAGATGAAGTAGTTATGCTAAATGGAAAGAATTCAGCTTTAGAATGTTGCATTAGAAATACCAGCAGTGGCAGTATGGGACAGACAGCGAGGCAAGTCATTTCAGCGTGCGTTCTTTCCCGCGCTGTGCCTCACCTGGGTGCTGCCATAGACATAATGTTCAGGGCCGGATTTGTACTCTTTACCACCCTAGGCCACTGTCACCAGCCGCCCCCTTCAGTATAGGTAGCGAAATGACCCCTCCCCCATTCCCTATAGTATAGGTAGCCTGATGACTTCCCCCCCTGTATAGGTATCCAGATGACTCCTCCCCCTTTCCCTCTAGTATAGGTAGCCAGATGACCCCTCCCCCTTCCCTCTAGTATACATAGCCAGATGACTCCTCCCCCTTTCCCTGCAGTATAGGTAGCCAGATGATGATCCGTTAATCCCTCCTTTTCCCACCCTCCCTTTCAGTATAGGTAGCCAGCTCGCCTTCACACCGCAGCAGCCATCTGTGTCACTCATTTCTCAGCTCGTCTCCAGTGCAGAAGCTTCCTCTTCCCTTCCGTCTCCAAAGCTGCCCAAGTCCATAGCCGTTAGACACAATGCAAACGTGCACAGAGGTGGCTGCTGCACAGGCAGCTAGCAGCAGAGTACCACGGTCAGGAACTCGCCTGATCTCCCTGCATTTCAGCATTTGCAAGCTTGCAAATGCTGCACCAGTTTAGCCTGCTGCTTTGGTGCCCTTCTTCCTGTGGTGCCCTAGGCCATGGCCTAGTTTGGCCTTGGCCTAAATCCGGCCCTGATAATGTTATGTCTGTGGCTGCTCAGCAGTGTAATTCGGGTGTCAGTGATAGCCAGATCCTGAATTACTTCTCCCTCTGAGTTGCTATGACTCAGAGGGGGAATAGTAATTAACCCCGCCCAGAATTTCAGCGGCAGCAGGGTGAGGCATTATTCGGCTCAGCATGGGCCAAAGTGACTGTTCGGTGAAATGGAATGTATGCGACTGACAGGCTCCCTAACAAACTAAGGGATCAGGGATATGAAGCTAATCCAGATTTACTTACTTGGGGCTTCCTCCAGCCCCTGCAAGTTTATGTGTCCCTTGCCGCAGCTTTGCTCTCAGCTGGTTGCCCGTGGTCCCCTCCGTAGCAGCTACCGACCTGGCAACTCGGCGAAGAAGTACTGTGCCAGCACAGGACAGGCGCTCGCACATGCGCAGTAGCCTCGCCAGGTCAGTGGCTGCTATGGAGGGGACCACGGGCGACCCGCTGAGAATGGAGCTGTGGCGAGGTACACATAAACTTGCAGGAGCTGGAGGAAGCCCCAGGTAAGTAAATCTGGATTTGCTTAATTACCTCGATGTTTCCTTGAAGCTGAATGCATAGTCAGCCAGAATAAATCTCAGTTCCATCAGATCATCACTGCCAAAGATTCTATAAATAATAGATGTTATATATGTCAGCGATATGTCAGCAGCCTTTTTTTCCACAGCTTGCATTGTATTTAGCAGAGCATAACAAGTGAGATGTAAGTTAAAGTACCTAGACTGTAGTACAGTAGCACAGGGATCATCATAGTAGGCATAGTGGCTGCTATGAGCCCCATAGCCAAGGGGGCCCAGTGGTCATGGCTGGCAATAAGATGGTCCACAGTGGGCCTCATGGAGAGTAGTGAGTGAATTGCTGGAGATTGATGCACCTCTCCAGGCTCCACCAACAATCTTCTTTCCTCCTAGCATCCTCATATCCATGAATACAGCAACCTCTTTCATCACATGGGTTACATGATGAGAGAGGGCACTGTGTGGATGCCACTCAAGGGAAGATTGTCAGTGGAGTCTGGAGAGGTATGTCAGTTTGCTCCAGTGCTCTGTTAGCTACTCTGCATAGGGGGGGGGGGGGTTACCTACACTTGGAGGGGAAATCTGGCTACCTATACTAAAGAAGGCTAAAGTGGCTACCTACACTGGGGGGGGGGGGCTACCTATACTTGGTGGGGCTAATCTGGCTGTCTGTTTATACCAGGGTGGGGTTGCCTATACTGGTGGAATGGGGTATGGTAATCTGGCTACCTATACAGTACTTGGTGGCCTTCTTATACTTGGGAGGCTACCTATACTTGCGGGGTAAATTTAGTTAATTATACTGGGGGGGGGGGCTATATTTAGTGGACTACCTATAAGTGGGGGGCTAATTTGATTACCTTTACTTGGGTGAGGGGGGATAATCTGGCTACCTATACTTGCAGGTACGTAATATGGCTACCTACACTTCAAACACTACCAATACTTGGGGGTAAACCTATACTTGAGGGACTACCTAAAAGCATGGGGCTAATTTGGCTACCTATACTTGCGATCTGGCTACCTGTACTTGGAGGAGAAGAAAGAGGTGCCCAGGGTATGATAAAACTATGTTCAAAGCAACTAAAATGAAAAAGTTTTAGGTGGCTTTCCTCAATGACGACACATTCAAAATATTTTGTAATGTACTTTAAAATGCACTTGGCAACGCGTTTCATGGGTCTCAGCCCACTTCCTCAGGCCAAATACAGTGCCACTGCCTACAATCATTCAACACAGGGCACTCAGAACTAAGCTGATATCCTTATACTCTTATCAACATCATGAAAGATATATAAATTATATAAATAGATAATTAAATAAATAAATACATATGAACACAACAGCATGTAGCATCATAAGAATAGTAATAGCAATCAGCTGAAAAAAATATATGTATAGAAAGAGAGATGTGGACCATATAAAAATATATAGGGGATAGATCCTTCTTGATCCTGTACTGATGTACTTGGAAGATGACAGAGGTGCCCAATAAAATACCTATACTTGGGTGGGCTACCGATAATTGGGGTGGGGGGCCTCCTAAATTTAGGGGGTGACAGGAAATTAGGGTGCCAGAGCCACTGCACAAGTGTGGGTGCCCCATACATGCTAATGTTAATATTGGCTATTAACCAATTCTTTTTAACCAATAATCTACTAGCAGTTATTTCCAAATTTCCTTGGCATCCATTTTCCATGTACGCTACTGGGGGTAAGAGGATAAGTGTGCCATAGGATTTTACATGGAAACAGCAATATTAGAAGAAACTTCCACTGGAATTCCTCCCTGATGTGTAAGCACACTTTCTGTGTATTAAGTGGTCAGTTTTGACACTAATAAGGTTTTTTGAAAACTATTGGCAAATTATAACCTTATATCATATGTTTTTTCTTTACATTTTCTGCAAAGCATCCAATTCCATTGCATGAAATCACTTACCCTAATGTGTATTAATGAGTCATTAACACAGCATATTAAACACCTTGACCTGTGTGGCCGATTTTTTGACTTGACTCTTCAATTTTGTTCTCCTATTATTACTTCAACATTCATAATGTTTACAAAGCTATTGGAAAAGGAATGCAAAAGCTTTTTAATATTTCATGTCATTTCATTGCAACTTTTGAATTAAAATATATTGGGTATACAGCCAAACTGTACAAACATCAATCCTGAATTTCAGACATGTATCCATTAGTGCATTGGCTCTTTGCCCTACAGACTGCAAAATGTACTCCTGCACATTTGTGCTCAGCAGTAAATGTTTTTACAAATGACTTTATGAAGGACTACAACATGGTCTCTGGGTTTTTCATGCACACTGCTTTAATAAAGTACAAACAGAGGAACAAATTAATGTAGTTCCCTTTGTCATCAGATTGTGATACCAGGCCAAAAATTGAAGTTTATAACAATTAATCTATACAACTTTTTTGCCTGGTACAGGCAAGAACCATACTGTGTGGTATGGACAAATAATGTATTCTGCTAAGGCTGCATCCGAAATGACCACCAGCTCAGTGTGCAGCACCTAAATAGATTTTCTGCACACTTTTCATTCAATTCAGATGCAAATCATATGCAAATCTGCTACTACTTATTATGCAAACAGGAAACTCAGGAGGAGGGGCTGGGAGCAGCTAACCTGACAGTTACATAGTTACAAAGTTAAGAAAAGGTGGGGGGAAAGGCTGCGCGTCCCTAAACAGGATGCAGCCTTAGTGGTATGCGCTGGCGTTCTCCTCGCTGTTCAACCAAATGCAAGTTACACATTTTTTTTTTGCTTAGCTGCTCCCAAGGTTTTAAATTTAGGTTAGGTCACTTGCCCGGAGGTTTGCCTCACCGTGGCACAAGTGTCTAGTATAACATATTTTGCATGCAAACCATATTGGAAGCTAAAGTTCCTCCTAGTTTAATAAATGTTAGCACTTGTCTTGGATGCAGGGCGTGCATTTTTCAGTCTAGCAGAGGCGGTGTATGCCTGTGCGATTAACCATTCATTTGCAGCATGTGTTTAGGGACGCGCAGCCTTTCCCCCCACCTTTTCTTAAATAATGTATTCGGTCTGGGGTGTAACTAGAAATCACTGGGCCCCCCTGCAAAAATTAAGATGCCCCCCTGGGGCCCGCTCAGGGCCGTTTTGGGGGGCAGGAAGGGTCACAGCATGAGGGCAGAGCATTGGCCACACATGTGCGGGGAGGGGGAACACTCCCCCCCACCCTCACCTGGGGCTCTCCCCTCAGCGCTCCCCCCAGCATCAATCAGTAGCAACAGGCGGCGGGCAGGAACACATACCTCCACCCACCATGGAGGTCCGATCTCTAAGTGCCTCACGCTTCTTCCTGATTAAACAGGAAGTAGCGTCAGACACTTAGTGAGCAGAACCTCTGGCGCGTGGAACGCATGGAGGCATGTGCTCCTTCTTACCTGTCGCCTGCTGCCACTGATTGATGGTGGAGAGGGAGTACTGAGGTGAGGGAGAGGGGAGGGTTAGGGTTAGGCACTACCAGGATGAGTCTTAGAGTTAGGCACCACTGGGGGGGGGGGGGGGGGTCTTAGGGTCGGGCACTACCAGTGGGATCTTGGGGTTAAGGTTGTCTGAAACTCTGACATAACCTTCAATAAAAATGTGTTTTTCCACTTTGTGTTATTCATACAGTTATCATATTTGCTTTTGTGCACAAGTAATATTGTCTGTCTACAAATTACAATTTTCTGAAGTGTAGTTTTTCTTGCCCTGAAAATTGCCATTGTATTTTATTCCAACTGCTTTTTATTATATATTAACATCTTCTAATGAGTTATTCTGAGCTCTGTGTGTGCCTGAAACAGAGAGAGCTTTGAAGAAAGTGTTTTTTTACTTGTTACAGACAAATGTATCAACATTGGAATGTAAATAAATATATTGTTATCTCTAGTTTGGATACGGATTTGAAGCTGAATAGCAGAACAAAATGCTTTGTTTAACCATTTAAGTGATGTTCTGCAAAAAAAATGTCTGGGATAGTAGCTTTAAAGCTGTGAGGAATCTTTTAGAGCAAAGTAGAAATGCTGAATTTCAGACCACTTTAAGCACCACCTGGTGGTCTTAGGGTTAGGCACCACCAGGGGAGGATTCTGTGTGAGAGTAGGGAGAAGTTAGGTCATAGTAATCACTTTCCTTGGCTATATCACTTTTCTCAGCTATATCACTTTTCTCGTCTATATTCAACGCCCTTTTATAGCATCTTTTTTATAAACAAAAACTAACTTTTCAGCTACAGCAGGTACCTTGTATAGCCAATTTTGGCATCTCGGCTACACCATGCACCTTTTGTAGCCGAATTTGGCATTTTTCCTACACCAAGCACCTTTTGTAGCCGATTTTTGCATCTCGGCTACACCAGGCACCTTTTGTAGCCAAATTTGACATTTCAGCTACACCGGGCGTATCTTGTAACTGAATTTGGCTGTTTTATCTATATTAGGTGCCCTTTTTCCAGGCGCCCTTTTCAAATGCATGCCATTTAGAAGTCCTTGCAGGTATGAAATGAGTATTTACACACATGAAAACCACATTTAATGTTTCTTCTCTGAAAATCCTGATGCATGGTGTACACAGATCTTTGTCGCTCTGTCTTGTGGTGCCAGCAGCAGCCACCACATTGCCAATGCGATATACTACATGTATCTATGGGTTTTTATAGATTCCAACTTCCTTGCAGAGGGAGTTCAGCAGCTAAAGGAGTGGGGGCAGAGTGATGTGGACACTCGTGACATTGTTAAAATTCACAACATTGCATTTGTGTTTTTGCACACACGAATAAAGCTTTACTTCTGGCAGGATAAATTTGCACATCACATGCAAATTCCAATTTACTTTCATAATCTGTGGTAAAAAAATATACAACTGCAATTTTTAGGCTGAGTTTCCACTATGGCAATTTGTATCCATTTACCCCCATACAAATTTGCATGCAATTATACAGCCTAGTGAAATCAATAGGGTGCATCCTAATTCGAATGCAGAGAAAAACAGACGGTCTGCAGCATGAATCGGATCACGCATGAGAATCTTCACAACTGTGCATGGCATGACTAGAGAGATCCGGAATGTGTTCTCCCATTACAAGTGGCAGCATCGTATTTAACATATGCATGTCATCATAGTGGTAATGTAGTCTAAATGCAGAAAAATGGATGTATAAAAATGTTTAGTTTTTCATAATGATAAGTGTGAAATCTAGATTCGCAGAAAAGGAGAAGGCATTCTGTGTGGCACATCCCACATGAAGATGTCAGTGAGCCGAGAGTTTACACAGGAAATATAAATTCCGCTCCCCTGTAACCCCACAGTCTGTATGCAAAGATGGCCACTGAGACGTGTGCTCCGCTCAAACAAATAGGAAAAGCACTGAATAGTCTATATACAAGGAAAAGGCAATAGGCGTGCACCTTCACAATAGGCGTGCACACAGTACGCAACGTGACCAAGCCTCACACCGACGCGAAACGGCCGTCGCTCCTCCACCTAGTGCCTGACACCCACCTCCTACACTACGCACCCTGTTGTTGCTGGACATGTAAGCAATGCTTAGCATCACACCCACGCTACACTGATATGATCATTGAAGTGTTTTGGATGTCTGTTTATGAACTTGGATTGTCACTATCTACAGGTAAACTTGTGAGATGGAAGGTGCATGCCTATTGCTTTTTCCTTGTATATAAGTGTGAAATCTGCCTTAGACTAGGAGCTATTAGATAGGCATGTATTTTCTGCAAATAATGTAAATCTATGGGCCACACAAAATTGCATTGGTGTGCGATTCCCAATGCGCATTTACATGCGTTTTAAAATGGCACAGAAGCGATTCAATTATTGCAACAGGGGCTGTCATGCAGAAGAAGAAGACCACATGGCTGCTTCACCATACCTGAGAGTGTATCATGCATATTGATCCTAGCTGCTGTGAATCTATTTGTAGGCTATGTTCACTCTTTGGCAGGTATGTATAGATTTTGCTGACAGACTGTCCCATTATGTGTTTACAGGGGTTGTAGTGTAATTGCAGTGGTGGGCTTCTGTTCTGTCTACGCCTGCATGGTCATTGATTTTTCATATAAATCCTACTGCTTATAAAGTGTAAAAAGCAGAATTAATGGCATTATTCTGCACAGTGCTTCATCTGATAAGACATGCAAAGCATATAGTTTGGCCTAGTGCACACCAGAGCGGTTCTGCTGCGGTTTGCGATCCGCTTGCGGGTGTGGATCCGCTTGGGTAATGTATTTCAATGGGCTGGTGCACACCAGAGCAGGAGGCGTTTTGCAGAAACGCATCCTCCCAGGCTGCTGCAGATTTCTGCCTCAATGTTAAGTATAGGAAAAACGCAAACCACTCTGAAAAACGGCACTTCAGAACGGTTTGCCAGGCGTTTTTGTTACAGTAGCTGTTCAGTAACAGCTTTACTGTAACAATACATGAAATCTACTACACCAAAAACGCTTCACAAAACAGCAAAATGCTAGCTGAAACGCTACAGAAAAATACGAAAAAGCGTTTCAAAATCTGCTAGCATTTTGCGGATCTGCTAGCGTTTTTTGGTGTGCACCAGGCCTTTCTGATGATTTTGTCTCATGCACTGAGGACTTGATGTAGGCCATAAATAATTAAGATAAGATGCTGTTTTCGTAGCAACACATTTTCACATAACACAGCAACACTTTAAAAAGATATGTTATGTGACTTGATTTATTAAGTACAAGGAAAACTGAAGCAAAATTACAGTGGTTGTTCAAAGCAATGAGTAACCCAGAACCACCGTTGGGGCATCACAGGAGAGAGCAGTATATGGGGGCGGGGCTTGAGCAGGGGCATAACTAGAAATCACTAGTTCCCCTTGCAAAACTTTGGATGGGGCCCCCTCCCCTGCACACTGCATACGGACTGTCTACAAATCTTTTTCTACAAAAATGTGCATGATGCGTTATCAGTGGCTGAGCAGTTGCAGTTATTAGAACAATTGTGCAGAGAACACAACGTTTTTTCTCTCTTTGCCCTTAGTTGACAGTCTCTCAGGACAGCCCCCCCCCCCCCCCAGTGCATCCCTTGCATGGTCTATTGTTACGCCAATGGGCCTGAGGGATTCTGGGGCCCGGCCAGGGAGGCCCTACCATGGAGCAAAGTGAAGCACATACAGGCACTTATCAGACACTTGATCAGGGCGGCAAGTTCTGAAGGGGTGCTTGCTGGTATAATATAGATTCACAATGTCATTCAATAGTAGCACCAGCAAAGAACACAGACCTTTTCCTGCTGCCTCTCACACAGACCTCCCTGACCCACACTGTTGTGAGAGTAACTTCTCATCATTATTCACTTCAGTAACCTCCCCTCCCCACATGCAGTGCTGAGACTGTTTGCAGAGGTATGTAAACTCTACACTACACATTTGTACATTTGATTCCACTAGTGTGGGAGTATTAACACTTAGTTCCATGCTAAAGGAGAGAAGAGACAATTTAATGTTCTATAGCCCAGGGGCGTAACTAGTTCCCACAGGGCCCCCCTGCAGAAATTCTGAGTGCCCCCCCCCCCCCCCTGGGGCCCTTTTGGGAGCCTGGAAGTGACGCAGCATGAGGGGAAATCCATGCTGAACTTCAGCGGGGAGGGGGAACTGGAGGTGACGCAGCATGAGGGGAAAGCCATGCTGCACTTTGGTGGGGAGGGGGGACGGTCCCCCCCCCCTCACCTCAGGCTCTCCCCTCTGTACTCCCCTCCAGCATCAATACGATTGTGTATGCAGGCGGCGGGGCAGCGGCAGATACATACCTTCCGTGCACTCCAGTGTGGATGTTTCTCCCTCTAGTGTCTGACGCGACTTCCTGTTTATACAGGAAATCACGTCAGAAGCTAGAGAGAGGAACATTTGTGGAGCGCACGAAAGGTATGTATCTGCCGCTGCCCCGTCGCCTGCATACACAATCGTATTGATGCTGGAGGGGAGCACAGAGGGGAGAGCCCGAGGTGAGGGAGGGGGGGGACCGTCCCCCCTCCCCGCCAAAGTGCAGCATGGCTTTCCCCTCATGCTGCGTCACCTCCAGCCCCCCAAAACGGCTCAAGCGGGCCCCAGGGGGGGGGGGGGCAGGCCCCAGGGGGGGGCGGGCCCCCCCCCACGGGGGCAGGGGCTGCAGTCCCTATTGTTACGCCAGTGCTATAGCCTTATCTGCTCGGCCCTGTTTAAAGCTCTGAACCAAGCTGGTTATGGAGTTCAGGGATTTACAATTCTGCCGCTAGTAAATATAATATTGTCATGCGTTGTCTGCACACAGAGCTGGGACAAGGTCCTTCAGCACCCAAGGCTGAGACACCAAAGTGCGCCCCTCCATCCCTCCCCCCAGCCGTCACACACTGATTGCTACTAGACTAAGAGGTGCCCCAGGACCCCCAACCTCCCCAATACCTTAATCTCTAGTTATCTGACTTGCAGTCATTGCCATGTATCCCCTTTTCCTATTTCTTTCTGCTTCAAACACAATTGGGAATGACAACTGAATGAATTGTGCGCCGCCTCCTACACTGCGCCCTGAGGCTGGAGCCTCACCAGCCTCTGCCTCGGCCTGGCCCTGTCTGCACATGCAGACCCCATTGTACATTAACAGTGCAATGAGACTCACACAGAGTAGCATACAGTGAATAGACGTATGAAGTAGCATACCGTATGTTATTCTGGTGGAATTCATTGCCCTGCACTGCTAATGAGCCAGTGTGAAAGTACAATTGCAATGCAATTGCATCATGTTGCAATGTGATATTATTATCCTTTGCACCACACCGTGAGGGATGTAGTGTGAAAGAACTCTTAAAGATCTAGCCCAGATTTAAAAACTCGAAATCCTAAGTAATCAAAGTGTTCAGATGTTGCTATTGTGTGAAATGAAGCCTCTGCAGCTAAAAATTCTGTATTCAAATTTTGATTTGGTGATCAGAAGCAAAGAAAGTCAGTTTCATGTTTTGTGTTTGGGGCTGTTTCTGATGTCTGGGTTGCTTTATCAAACTGCTTAGAATGGAATGAGGGAGGCATAGCTTGAATCTCTCTGAAACACTGCAGCCTGCAGCACAGTCAGTTGAGCAGGAAGTGGCCGGTGTCTGGGCTCCCGACCAAGTATTCAGCTAGCATAAACTCAGCAAGGAGCTTCTATATTTAGAAATATGCATGGATATGTGCATGGAGTGAGGTTTTAAGAAAATATTTATTTATCAACTTTAAACTTAAAAGATGAACATTTGTCCCAAAAGAGGAAATATTAAACATCAGAACAGCTTATTATTACCTGTGGGCTAATGCCTGCTATCAGCTACATGGATTTTGATGGCCCCATCATAAAATAACAGCTGAAGCAAGTAGGCTACTTACTGAAATGTGAATTTTAATATCATGATATTATTATACCATAGTACATAATATCTTGCTGATTTTTTTTTTATTATTTATTTATTTTGTAGTCCTAAAGAAATACTAATTGTCGGTCGCATGCTATTGGGAGTCCCACTGAGAGACAGTTAGTGATGTGCCTTGTTTGATGGCCTCAGTAAAGAACACACAGCTAATGAGAACAGTGCAGACACAATACAAGTTGGTTGCTATAAGGATTCAGAATTACACTTATTTCTAAAGACTTTTATGCTTGGAGATCCATGACATGAAAGCTATGTTGTTTTCCATGCTTTTTTTTCCTGTGTTACAAATACATTTTCTTTTTTTCTGTTTCTGCTGGTGTGCACCTTTTTACATTGTAGTCAGTAGGAAACCGAAAAATACAAACTTTTTTTTTCTTGCCATTATCCGTTATTTATTCTGAATCCCTCCAGTGCAGACAGGACTAGATCCAGTTGCCAAGGCTCCAGGGGCATAGCTATATCTCCAGGGTTCCCCTGTGGAACTTTAGGAGACCCCCTTTCCTACATTCAGAAACCCACTGTGTCTGGTGGGGAGGTGGGACTCAGACTACTTACTTATCCACCAGGGCCCTCCTTCCATGCGTCCCTGGATGTGTCTGGTCCAGTGGCGTACCTAGGGCATTTGACACCCGGTGCTGGGTATTATAAGACACCCCCCCCCCAAAAAAAAGGTGAAGGGGCAAAAAATGGGAGGCGCTATAACATGCGGCGCGCGAAGCGCGCCGCGGCAAAAAAATGGGCGTGGCCATGATCGGATGAGGGCGGAGCTAACTGTAATTTGACGTGAACCCGGGTGAAAATACACGTAATGTGTGCAGATTTGCCCAGAGAATACGTTCAATCATGTCTGCAGATTTGCCCAGAGAATACGTTCAATCATGTCTGCAGATTTGCCCAGAGAATACGTTCAATCATGTCGGCAGATTTGCCCAGAAAATACATGCAATCATGTCGGCAGATTTGCCCAGAGAATACGTTCAATCATGTCGGCAGATTTGCCCAGAGAATACGTTCAATCATGTCGGCAGATTTGCCCAGAGAATACGTTCAATCATGTCGGCAGATTTGCCCAGAGAATACGTTCAATCATGTCGGCAGATTTTCCCAGAGAATACGTTCAATCATGTCTGCAGATTTGCCCAGAAAATACATGCAATCATGTCGGCAGATTTGCCCAGAAAATACATGCAATCATGTCGGCAGATTTGCCCAGAAAATGCATGCAATCATGTCGGCAGATTTGCCCAGAGAATACGTTCAATCATGTCGGCAGATTTGCCCAGAGAATACGTTCAATCATGTCGGCAGATTTTCCCAGAGAATACGTTCAATCATGTCGGCAGATTTTCCCAGAGAATACGTTCAATCATGTCTGCAGATTTGCCCAGAAAATACATGCAATCATGTCGGCAGATTTGCCCAGAAAATGCATGCAATCATGTCGGCAGATTTGCCCAGAGAATACGTTCAATCATGTCGGCAGATTTGCCCAGAGAATACGTTCAATCATGTCGGCAGATTTTCCCAGAGAATACGTTCAATCATGTCGGCAGATTTTCCCAGAGAATACGTTCAATCATGTCTGCAGATTTGCCCAGAAAATACATGCAATCATGTCAGCAGATTTGCCCAGAAAATACATGCAATCATGTCGGCAGATTTGCCCAGAGAATACGTTCAATCATGTCGGCAGATTTGCCCAGAAAATACATGCAATCGTGTGGCAGACCTGTCCAGAAAACACTTCAATCGTGTAGCAGACCTGGCCAGAACATAAATGCTACCCCTGGCTGCTAATATAAATTAAAAAGAAAAAAAAAAACCATTTACTCACCTGCAGCAGAGCTCCTGTTCCGGCCTCCGTCCAGTGCGCAGCTCCCACGATCCTCTGCAGCCAGCAACTCCCAAAGTCTCCAGAGCAGGGCTTCGGACATTTTACTATAGCCCTGCTCTGCCGCTGCGGTGAACTGATACGGCGTCTATTAGATGCCGAAAGTCAGTTCACGCTGGGGGGTGCTTGGAGAATTTTAAGGGGTGCTTCAGCACCCTAAGCACACCCCCCCCCCCGCCACTGCCCCCAGTATAGGTAGCTAGCAGTTGCCCCCAGTATAGGTAGCTAGTTGCCCCCAGTGAAGGTAGTATAGTTGCCCCAATATAGCTAGTATAGTTGCCCCCAGGATAGGCAGCATAGCTGCTGCCCCCAATGTAGGTAGTGTTGCTGCCCCCAGTGTAGTTTGTATAGTGGCCCCCGTAGAGCTTCCCTCCAGTATAGCTAGTATAGTGGCCCCCATAGTTGCCCCAGTATAGCTAGTATAGTGGCCCACAGTTTAGATAGTATAGTTGCCTCCATTGTAGCTGGTATGGTGCCCCCCCCCCCCAGTATAGGTAATATAGTGGCCCCCATAGATGCCCCCAGTGTAGCTAGTATAGTGCCCTGTGCCCCCCCCCCCCCCGTTTAGCTGCCTCCAGTATAGTGGCCCCCAGCTGCCAGCTAGTATAGTGGCCCCCAGTTTAGGTAGTATAGTTCCCCCCCCGTGTAGCTAGAAGGAGGGGTGACAGCAGGGATAGCGGCGGGGAGGGGGAAATATCCCCCCCTCCCTCACCTGGGTCCCCTCCTTCTGCCTCTCTTCTCCCCCAAAAATGCGGGCAGCGGGCCGGTGGCAGTGGGCAGCGAGCAGGCGAGCGCGGAGTATACTCACGTTACTTCCGCGTATCAGCCTGGAACGCTGCGTCGCCGTCACGTGCCTCTACTGCGCCTCCAATGATTGGAGGCGCAGAAGAGGCACGTGACGGTGACGCAGCGTTCCAGGCTGATACGCGGAAGTAACGTGAGTATACTCCGCGCTCGCCTGCTCGCTGCCCACTGCCACCGGCCCGCTGCCCGCATTTTTGGGGGGAGAAGAGAGGCAGAAGGAGGGGACCCAGGTGAGGGAGGGGGGGATATTTCCCCCTCCCCGCCGCTATCCCTGCTGTCACCCCTCCTCCTAGCGCTGCTCTTCCCCTCCTTAGTCAGGTGTAGGGGGGTCGTGGCGACACCCCCCTGGCTGACTGGTACCCGGTGCGCCCCGCCCCCCTGCGCCCTTAGGTAGGAACGCCACTGGTCTGGTCAGACCCACTGTTTAGCATAGCAGCAGTGATGGTGCTTACCTCTTCCACCATCATGTCTCTCTGACCCTCCCGCTGCTAGCTATTCTCTTATCTGTTTTGCCAAATCCTGCTAGCTGAGCACTTACCGATGGCTGCCACTCTCAATATCACACCCACTTCTCACCAAAGTCCCATCCCAGCACCACAAGCTACCTCCCTGGTGCCCCATAGCTGCAATTAGGATTGCAGCCCATGGGATGGTCAATAAGTATCAGTTGCCGTGCCACCACAATGAACTGTTTTATCCTGGATATGGGTTACCCCAAGCCTTTCTGCAGTGGCTTAGCTAAGGAGCTGTGGGCCCCGATGCAAGTTTTACAATGGGGCCCCCCAAGCACTCTATACATAACAATTTATACGGCGCACCAAAATCTGCCAATGGCAACTACAGTGTCAGAGGTGCAAGAAGGGGATGGGGAACAGTTTGTTAATGATTACTACTATCCAAAGTATCTACAGAAGTCATTATTATGAGCATAGGACCAATAGAGAGCTAATTCTGTAGTTAAGGGAGGGCCCTTCGGGGCCCCTCTGGCCCAAGGGCCCCGATGTGGTCGCTACCTCTGTACCCCCTATTGCTACGCCCCTGCCTTTCTGCTGCTATGTTCCTCAACCTAACTCGTAAAGTGAACCTACATTCTTGCACAGGACAGAAGGAAAACAGAGAGAAATTCACCCTGTATGTATTTAGAGAGTTTAGCCTGTCTAATCCCCCCTCATCTGTGACGAATCACAAGTGTAATTTGATAAGGCACTATAGGCACTATAGGCACGTGTAGGCCCGGATTTACATCACAGGAGCCTATTGGCACAGATGTCCTGGCACCCTAAACTTCGCCCTCTAGAAACCCACAAACCCCCGCTGAACCGCACCGCAAGTGTGCTGGCTGACCCAGCTTTGACGTCTCGCTTACCAGTCATAGGTAGCTACAAGGGAAACAGTAAATTCGGGCGCCTGAGGCTAGTGGACAAATCGGGCGCCGCCATTCACTCCTATAATAAATATCGTTTAATGGGCGCCCGATAGGAAAAAAGGGCGCCGGTGAAAAATAACGTTTTAAAAGCGGCGCCCGGAGACTTAATGTTTTATTACTGCTTCTCATGATTACACATTATTTAATGATTTATACATTTTTAAATATTATTTTTAAACGAAAAACAGTACAATATTTTTTTTCAAACATTATTTTTAAACGAAAAACAGTACATTTTTTTTTTACATTATTTTTAAACGAAAAAACCAACAGGGGGGGTCTTAGGTTTAGGCACCAACAGGGGAGTCTTAGGTTTAGGCATCAACAGGGGGGGTCTTAGGTTTAGGCACCAACAGGGGGGTCTTAGGTTTAGGCACCAACAGGGGGGTCTTAGGTTTAGGCACCAACAGGGGGGTCTTAGGTTTAGGCACCAACAGGGGGGTCTTAGGTTTAGGCACTAACAGGGGGGTCTAGGGGTTAGGGGTAGGTACAGGGAGGGTTACTTAGGCACCAACAGGGGGGGTCTTAGGTTTAGGCATCAACAGGGGGGTCTAGGGGTTAGGGGTAGGTACAGGGAGGGTTACTTAGTAATTTTTTTTTTAACGTTATTATACGTTTCAGTATTTAAACGAAAGATTAACGTTTTTACAATTGCCGATTTAATGCACATTATTTAATGATTTATAACTTTAAAAAACATTAATTTTAAACGAAATATAGTACAATACATTTTTAAACGTTATCCATGCTTATCGTTAAAAACCCGGCGCCCTTTTTTCCCAGCGCCCCTTTTTAACGTACGCAGCTACAAGTGTTCCTTAGCATTAGGTAGCCAGCTAGTGGTGCCCCGACTGAAGGGGGATTTTGTCAGCGGAATGCCGAGAGCAAAGTGACTAAACCCTCATTTAAAGGAATCATCAGCCAAAATAAAAAAAGCTTTACTCAACTGGGGCTTTCTCCAGCCCTTGCAGCCGACTGTCCCTCGCAGACCGCTCCACTCTCTGCCGCCGTCCCGGGCTCCCCACATGGTGCAGAGGCCGACCCCGAGGTCGTCCTGCGCACAATGAGGGCTTGATTGACAGCGGCAGTTCGTGCAGGCGCAGTAACGACGACCTTGGGGTCAGCCTCTGCACCGTGCGCAGAGACCAGGACGGCGGCAGAGAGCAGAGCAGTCGGCGTGGGACAGTCAAGACAAGACAAAACAAATAACATTTATATCGCGCTTTTCTCCTTGCGGACTCAAAGCGCCAGAGCTGCAGCCACTAGGATGCGCTCTATAGGCAGTAGCAGTGTTAGGAAGACTTGCCTAAGGTCTCCGAGATTTGAACCCTGGTCTCCTGTGTCAGAGGCAGAGCCCTTAACCATTGCACCATCCAGCCACTCCTCAGTCGGTTGCAAAGGGCTGGAGAAAGCCCCAGGTGAGTAAAGTTTTTTTTAATTTTATTTTGCCTGAAAACCCCTTTAAGCTCTGCTCAGGAATCTGCATAAGGAAGTGCTAAAGAAGGCGCCTGTAGGCGCATGCCTACAGTGCATTATGGTAAATCCGGCTCTGGGCGCCTGATGATGGAATGGCAGCTCACTCCCTACCCAAAGTGCCTCCCTCCTACCTTACCTATGCAGAGTCCCGAGTGGAGTGCAAATTAGAGATTACTCACTTGGGTCTCATCATTCCACTGACCAGATCTCCCTTCAGTTTGGGGCACCTCTAGCTACCTAATACTTGGGGGCACCTCTAGCTACTTAATACTGAGGGTAGCTCTGGCTGCCTAATGTTAAGGGGCACCTGTAGCTACCTATGACGGGCAAGGGAAATAAGGGAGGAGTGTCAGCTGGGCTAGCCAGCACACTTGCGATGCGGTGTTTCTAGATTCAAGGAGGGCAAAGTCTAGGGTGTCAGGACATCTGTGCCTATAGCCTCCTGTGATGTATATACGAGCCTGCTCTCATCTGTGTCAGCTCAGGAATCTCAGCAGTCCTTGACAAGTATCTAATTTGTAAACACAGAATATTAACCCAATGTCTGCTTCCATGAAAGCAGGAAATATTTACTGCAGATTTATTGCAGGATTTGTATCAGCTGTAAAAAGTAATGTTATTCTTTAAAGGCTATTATAGCTGGCCTTTGACCTGAGCGACCGCAGCAGTCGCTCAGGGCGCCAGCTTTCAAGGGGGCACCTATTGCTGGCTAGCTATACCGAGGGCACCTACTCCTGACTTCCTATACTGGGGGCACCTATAGCTCGCTACCTATACTGAGGGCACCTACACCTGAATTCCTATACTGGGTGCACCTATAGCTGGCTACCTATACTGAGGGAGGGCACCTACTCCTGGCTACCTGTACTAAGGCCACCAACACCTAGCTACCTATACTGGAGGCACCTACGCCTGGCTACCTATATTGAGGGCACCTACACATGAGATCCTATACTGGTGGCAGCTATACCTGGCTACCTATGTTTGGCTACCTATATTGAGGGCACCTACACATGAGATCCTATACTGGTGGCAGCTATACCTGGCTACCTATGTTTGGCTACCTATATTGAGGGCACCTACACATGAGATCCTATACTGGTGGCAGCTATACCTGGCTACCTATGTTTGGCTACCTATATTGAGGGCACCTACACATGAGATCCTATACTGGTGGCAGCTATACCTGGCTACCTACCTATACTGAGTCTGAGGCCATTTTTTTTTGGGGGGGGGGGGGCACTGCAGCTATAACACGTGGTGCAAATTGTTGGTGCTGTGCTATCATTCCAAATGGGGGGGGGGGCGCTAACTGTCCCACTGGTTGTTTTTATTAATATTCCTGAAAGGTTCTAGCCTTCATTTTTAAGTTTATTCAAGATAATGCACTCTTTCCATCCATTTCGTGGTTATTAGTATTTTTTTATTATACATATGTGATGTGTCACTGAGATCTGAGCGTTTGGTGTGAAGTGTCACGACTTCAAAAAGGTTGGGAACCACTGTCCTAGGAGATATCTCAGGAGAAAAGGTGAATTGCGTGTGTGTGTGTGTGTGTGTGTGTGTGTGTGTGTGTGTGTGTGTGTGTGTGTGTGTGTGTGTGTGTGTGTGTGTGCGCGCGCGCGCGCAAAGAGGATGAGGGGGGGGGCACAAAAATCAGGTTTTGCTCAGGGCGCTGAGGCCGGCTGCTATTATTCTGTTGCTTATCTTTTAGAGCAGAGAGGGAGATCTGAAGTCAGGTCTTCTTTAACCTATACCTAACACTAACTATCTCTACTGTAACCTTGTAAATATTGGAACTATTCTTTTACAACTGATAGCACAATTTGTAATTTTGTGTTTACAAAATCCACAACACTGAAACGTGAGGGTGGAAAGTATAGCTCCAAAACCGACTCTGCAGTGTTAGAAATACTACTGCCGCATGTTCTAATGATTTCCATTACTGTTCACATAGTCACAGGAGTAATACATTATTAATCTGAAGTTCATTCTACTTGCTTTCTTTTTGTGATCCATGGGACATTTCAATGACCCTTTGCTTCAGCACTAATTGAGTTGTGTTGAGTTTGCTAGAAAGGAAGACAGCTCACTGCAGCTTGAGCTCAAGCGCTAACAAAAGATTTAAATACACTTTTCTAACACCCATTAGCAATTTGTATTAATGTATTCAGTACCATTTAAAAATGGTATTATGTTTTTATTATGAATAATGAATACAGAGGAACGAAAACATATGTAGGTTGTAATTTCAATGTATTGCACTCTGACATCAGACATAGAGCACCAACAGGAATCTTAAAGTGACCAATACGTGTGTAAACCTATCACTGTTCAGATTTTTAAGATGCGCATACAGAGCCCCTACTTTCATGTTGCATCTTTCTGGTGTGCCTCTCTCCTGTCCTCAAGAGACTGAAAAACAGGTCCAATTATTGATCATTCTTACTCCCTGGTGGTTGCTAAACAAATACAAAACAAATAATGAGACCTAGTTACAATATATTTGTTAAGAACACTACTGCACCCTGCTTTACCTGCTGATGTTGTTACCACTAGTTACCAGCAGGTGGCTCTGCTATCTTTACAATGTATCTACAGTTCCCAGTTTCAACACAGGGTGGAGCTTCTCAGTTTGCACATCAGTGTCTGATAAACAGGCGTTCCCTTGCAGTCAATCACCTGGACTTCCTACTT
Source organism: Hyperolius riggenbachi (assembly GCF_040937935.1). Taxonomy (NCBI): domain Eukaryota; kingdom Metazoa; phylum Chordata; class Amphibia; order Anura; family Hyperoliidae; genus Hyperolius; species Hyperolius riggenbachi. The sequence continues at coordinate 236,062,942 of NC_090647.1, read as the reverse complement.
AAGACTGTCACACCGCTTGCAATATTGCCAGAACTTCAGTTAGCTTGGCAGCTGTTGCTGGTTTACTTCTCTTCTCTGTATTCTGCTCTGTACTTGATTATCCTGATCTGTTTGTATATGACTTCGGCTTGCTTCCTGACCTTGCTCCTGTTATCGAATCCTGTACTGTAATTACCTAAGTATTGTATACTTGTATATTTTGAATATAGTTAGCTGTGGACTATTTGTTGTGTGTATTGTGGACTGCTCCACGCCAATTGGCATGAAGTCCTGGGGCAGGGTTTTGCAGGAGATTGCGTACGCCGATGCGTGAACCTCTCCCCTTGAATGACGGAGACCTGCTCTGCCATCAGTCTCCCATCGGTGTTCGCCACTAGGAGACTGTTAGACGGTGAAACCGATGTCTATTTACTCTGTACAGTGCTGCGATCTACAGCAGCGCTGTACTGGGGACAGCGTGTGACACGGCTGTCCCCCTGGGTAGCAGAGAAGCGATCCGCTGTCATAGGCTGAAGCCTATAACAGCCGATCGCACTGATTGGCTGGCAGGAAGGGGGGGGGGGGAGGGTAGGTTTAAATTTTTTTTTTTTAAATAGCACAATTTATTAAAAAAACAAACAAAAAATATTTGTAAAAAAAAAAAATAAACATTGGGGGAGCGATCACAGCCCACCAAAAGAAAGCTCTGCTGGTGAACAAAATATGGGGGAGGGGAATCACTTGTGTGCTGACTTGTACCGCCCTGCAGCAAGCCCTTAAAGCTGCAGTGGCCTAATTTGTAAAAATGCCTGGTCACTAGGGAGGGTTTAAGCTTGAGGTCCTTAAGTGGTTAATTAAAAAGCACAATTTAATTTCATATTAGTGTCCAGACTTTTGTATATGTTGCCATTTCCAAAAGTGATCACCAGATACACTGTCTTTGGGAAGCGTAACAATATTAAAGCTGTCCCAATGGCACCATATAGGCTTCCCCATGCACACGCATGCATGCATAAATATGCGTTTGGGTAAGAGGTCTTCCAAATATAGTGATGAAAGTGAAAGTACCTCTTCTGATTGATGATATCACTTCCTTGGAGGTATGGAGACCAAATCCAATCCAAAGAGTATAAACGGAAGATGATGCCATGCATTACATATCTCTTCTGCAGGCTGCTCACCAAACATTGATTGTTTGGAAAGTAATCTGGCAAAACTTGAACAAATCATAATGGAAACAAAGAGAATAAAACTCCAGAAGGACTTGAATGACTAGAAATGGTCCACAAAAGTCAGACGCACCACTAACTCAATTTAAAAAAAATAAAAACAGAAAGGGCCTAATTCACAAAGCGGTGCTAACAGTTAGCACGCTGGTGAAAAGCCCTTTATCACGCCTAAACTCAGTTTAGGCATGATAAGTTTAGGTGTAATAAGTTTAGGTGTGATAAGTTTAGGCGTGATAAGTTTAAGCACCAACTGGGTTAGCACCGCAGTGCACAGCTGATCAAAAGTTTTGCGCTAGCAAAGTCTGGTGCACTTCACATAGAGTTTAATGGCGCAGCTTTGCGCGCGGGACTTTGCGCACGATCTAAACTTACCTAAACTTATCATGCCTAGACTTATCACGCCTAAACTGGCTTTTCACCAGCATGGTGCAATGGTTATCATGCCTAAATTCTCTAACTGGGTTAGCACCGCTTTGTGAATCAAGCCCAAAATCCCTGATTACTGGTGCAAAACATATCTCCTTTACTTCTCCAGAAAAATAAGATGTGGCTTCGGATATTTCTGGCATGTCTAATCCATGTAGGATGTCAGACGCCTCTGTCTTCTCAGGTGATGATACACGAGGGTCTGACAACACCATAGTAGCACCTTTAGGAGGAACGGTCTCAGAACCACGTAGATGCTTACAGATCTAATCTGTGACTTTAATAACGATGCTACCTCCATTGCATAACTGGGCCTATATGCAATTAACTTTTTCTCTTGTCTCCTAATTTTCATATTCTCTTTAAAATAGATTTTTGTCCCTTTTCAGTTTAAAAAGTACCAAAAAGTGGGTGAAAACATATTATATTGAGATTATTCTCGCTTGCTGGTGGTTCAAAAGGCTTTTTACTGACAAAGTGTAAAAATATCACCTAGTGGAAAACTCAGGAGGAAAGGTTAATTGCATATGGCCCCTGTTGTCTCTCAAGAAAAGGAGAGTGTTCCATGATAATGCTTGCGGAACGTGGTAAGGCATAAAGTGCCATCCTTGGGCAGAGGGTTTTTATTTCAATCCAGACTTGGACCAGGCTTGTTTTTCCCAATCTTGATGATTTTAATGCCAGAAGCAATGCTCTTACATATGGAATGGGTATATCTAATATTCCCAAAGTTTTGGATATACATAATATGGCATGCCTGGCATGGCAGCCACGGGTCTTGAAACAATGAAGATGGGAATTTTCTACTGTTCACATTTTTTATACAAGTAGTGTTGAAAATAAATAGTTTAAAACAATGTTTCATTAACTGTCCTTTTACAAGATTACCATTAAGGCTGCATTGTTACCTCTGGCATCACATTGTACAGCATGTTGCCATGGCAAGCATCATCAATAAAGGAAAATTAAATATACATTGGATGCAACCCACTCAAACTCCTGCTGGCATTAAGTTTGTACTTGCCATGTAAATTATACATTTAATCCATTAACACGCAAGATGTAATATGAATGTTTTTGCACCATTGCCAGTGTTACTCGTTACCAAACACTGAATAACGCTGTACAACAGAGTGCCTAATTTACCATTAATACATTTTTATTAGCATATTATATTTTCAAGACATGCACTGTAGAATGAAAAAATGAAGAAATAAAGGCATTACTCTAACCAAACCTCATCCACTCATAACAAATTGACATACACCTCAAACTAAATCTCTCCTAAACCTAACCTTTTTTTTTTCTGTCTTGTTTCCCCATACCCCCTGATTCTTTTACAGTTTTGTATCATTGAAAGCTACCACTGGCAAAATCCCATATTTATAGCAATGTCTTTCATCATCTGGTTGAAAAAACAGTGTTGGAAAAAATTGTGAGCAATGTATTGACAGGACCTCATAACTAGTGTTGGGCGAACATCTAGATGTTCGGGTTCGGGCTGAACAGGCCGAACATGGCCGCGATGTTCAGGTGTTCGACCCGAACTCCGAACATAATAGAAGTCAATGGGGACCCGAACTTTTGTGGTTTGTAAAGCCTCCTTACATGCTACATACCCCAAATTTACAGGGTATGTGCACCTTGGGAGTGGGTACAAGAGGAAAAAAATGTAGCAAAAAGAGCTTATAGTTTTTGAGAAAATCGATTTTAAAGTTTCAAAGGGAAAACTGTCTTTTAAATGCGGGAAATGTCTGTTTTCTTTGCACAGGTAACATGTTTTTTGTCCGCATGCAGTCATAAATGTAATACACATAAGAGGTTCCAGGAAAAGGGACCGGTAACGCTAACCCAGCAGCAGCACACGTGATGGAACAGGAGGAGGCGCAGGAGGAGAAGGCCACGCTTTGTGAGACACAACAACCCAGGCCTTGCATGAGGACAAGAAGCGTGCGGATAGCATGCTTTGTACCGCCATGCAGTCATAAATGTAATAAAGATAAGTGGCTCAATAAACAGGGACCACGCGGCAACGCTAACCCAGCAGCAGCAGACGTGATGGAACAGGAGGAGGCGCAGGAGGAGAAGGCCACGCTTTGTGAGCCACAACAACCCAGGCCTTGCATGAGGGCAAGAAGCGTGCGGATAGCATGCTTTGTACCGCCATGCAGTCATAAATGTAATAAAGATAAGTGGTTCAATAAACAGGGACCACGCGGCAACGCTAACCCAGCAGCAGCAGACGTGATGGAACAGGAGGAGGCGCAGGAGGAGAAGGCCACGCTTTGTAAGACACAACAACCCAGGCCTTGCATGAGGGCAAGAAGCGTGCGGATAGCATGCTTTGTACCGCCGTGCAGTCATAAATGTAATAAAGATAAGTGGTTCAATAAACAGGGACCACGCGGCAACGCTAACCCAGCAGCAGCAGACGTGATGGAACAGGAGGAGGCGCAGGAGGAGAAGGCCACGCTTTGTGAGACACAACAACCCAGGCCTTGCATGAGGGCAAGAAGCGTGCGGATAGCATGCTTTGTACCGCCATGCAGTCATAAATGTAATAAAGATAAGTGGTTCAATAAACAGGGACCACGCGGCAACGCTAACCCAGCAGAAGCAGACGTGATGGAACAGGAGGAGGCGCAGGAGGAGAAGGCCACGCTTTGTGAGACACAACAACCCAGGCCTTGCATGAGGGCAAGAAGCGTGCGGATAGCATGCTTTGTACCGCCATGCAGTCATAAATGTAATAAAGATAATTGGTTCAATAAACAGGGACCACGCGGCAATGCTAACCCAGCAGCAGCAGACGTGATGGAACAGGAGCAGGCGCAGGAGGAGAAGGCCACGCTTTGTAAGACACAACAACCCAGGCCTTGCATGAGGGCAAGAAGCGTGCGGATAGCATGCTTTGTACCGCCATGCAGTCATAAATGTAATAAAGATAAGTGGTTCAATAAACAGGGACCACGCGGCAACACTAACCCAGCAGCAGCAGACGTGATGGAACAGGAGGTGGCGCAGGAGGATAAGGCCACGCTTTGTAAGACACAACAACCCAGGCCTTGCATGAGGGCAAGAAGCGTGCGGATATAGCAGCAATGCTTTTTGCCGCCATGCAGTCATAAATGTAATACAGATGAGAGGTTCAATAAACAGGGACCGGAAACGCTACACCATCCCAGATGTTCATTGGTCATGTTACTTGGTTGGGGTCCTGGAGTGTTGCGTAGTCATTTCCAATCCAGGATTGATTCATTTTAATTTGAGTCAGACGGTCTGCATTTTCTGTGGAGAGGCGGATACGCCGATCTGTGACGATGCCTCCGGCAGCACTGAAACAGCGTTCCGACATAACGCTGGCTGCCGGGCAAGCCAGCACCTCTATTGCGTACATTGCCAGTTCGTGCCAGGTGTCTAGCTTCGATACCCAATAGTTGAAGGGTGCAGATGGATTGTTCGACACAGCTACGTCATCTGACATGTAGTCCTTGACCATCTTCTCCAGGCGATCGGTGTTGGAGGTGGATCTGCACGCTTGCTGTTCAGTGGGCTGCTGCTGCATGGGTGTCAGAAAATTTTCCCACTCCAAGGACACTGCCGATACCATTCCCTTTTGGGTACTAGCTGCGGCTTGCGTTGTTTGCTGCCCTCCTGGTCGTCCTGGGTTTGCGGAAGTCAGTCTGTCTGCGTACAACTGGCTAGAGGAGGGGGAGGATGTCAATCTCCTCTCTAAAGTCTCCACAAGGGCCTGCTGGTATTCTTCCATTTTGACCTGTCTGACTCTTTCTTCAAGCAGTTTTGGAACATTGTGTTTGTACCGTGGATCCAGAAGGGTATAAACCCAGTAATTGGTGTTGTCCAGAATGCGCACAATGCGTGGGTCACGTTCAATGCAGTCTAGCATGAATTGAGCCATGTGTGCCAGAGTCCTACCAGAATCCTCATCATCCTCTTGTGAGCGTTGTGATAGTTGTTGTGATGCATCATAGTCGTCACCTTCCTCCTGGTCTGCTTCTGCTGACCATTCGCGTTGAATTGTGGAAGTCCAACGTGCACCGCTCTGGCCCTCGTCAGTGGTAGCATGAAATTCCTGCTCCAACTCCAGCTGTTCCTCCTCCTCTTCTTCGTCATAGCTGCTGGGGCCAGCGTTCCCTGAGGCGGATGGCCTGATGTTGGTACCATCACGCTGATCGTTTTCTCCTTCAGATTCCCCCAGTTGCATCATGACAGCTGTTTCCTTGATTTTTAACATCGACCTCTTCAGTAAACAAAGCAGTGGTATGGTAATGCTGACTGAAGAGTTGTCACTGCTCACAAGCAACGTGGATTGCTCAAAATTTTGGAGGACTTGGCAGAACATGTTGGCCCAATCGGATCCACAGAAGCTTGGCAGCTGGCCGGATGCGCCTCGGTACTGCGCCGTCATGTACTGGACCACTGCACTCTTCTGCTCGCAAAAGCGGGCTAGCATGTGCAGCGTAGAATTCCAGCGCGTAGGGACATCACACAGCAAGCGATGGTGGGGGAGATTGAAGCGCTCCTGCATCTTGGCGAGTGCCCCCGAAGCAGTACTGGAATTTCTACAATGTTTGGCCACTCGACGCACCTTCAACAGAAGATAGGCCACGCCTGGGTATGTCCTCAGGAACCGCTGAACTACTAGGTTCATCACGTGCGCCAGGCAAGGGATGTGTGTCAGCTTAGCCAACCTTAAAGCGCGAATGAGATTACTCCCATTATCACACACAACCATGCCCGGTTTCAGGTCCAGCGGTGCCAGCCACAAATCCGTCTGTTCCTTTATTCCCCTCCAAATTTCCTCCCCTGTGTGCTGCTTATCCCCAAGGCAGATCAGCTTCAGCAACGCTTGCTGACGCATGCCAACAGCTGTGCTGCACTGCTTCCACGATCCTACTGCTGCTGGGTTAGCGTTTCCGGATGAGGTACAGCTTTGAGATGCATTGGAGGAGAAGGAGTCAGAGAGGTAGCTGCTGCTGTTGTTATCCAGTGGGAGGGACGGCGGTGCAGCTGTTTGCGGCGTGGGCAACACCCGCGCCGTAGCAGGTGAGGAATCGCTGCCAGGCTCCACAAGGTTCACCCAGTGCGCGGTAAGGGAGATGTATCGACCCTGGCCGAACGCACTCGTCCAGGTGTCAGTGGTGAGGTGAACCTTGCAGGCAACGGCATTCTTCAAGCTTCGGGTTATTTTGCTGACCACGTGCTCATGCAACTCAGGCACTGCAGAGCGCGCAAAGTGGTAGCGGCTGGGAACCACGTAACGTGGGATGGCCACTGACATCATGCCCTTGAAGCTGTTTGTCTCCACCACTCGATATGGCAGCATTTCGCAGGCCAGAAGCTTGGCTATGCTGGCTGTTACTGCCACGGCCCGGGGGTCATTTGCTGGCAATTTCCTCTTGCGCTCAAACATCTCCGACACAGACAACTGAACCGTAGCGCTGCACACGGAAGGGCTGTTGGTTGTTGTGTTTGATGAACACTGGGAGACCTCAAGAGCACTACTCCGGAAAGTGACAGTGTCAGCGTCGTCTGATGTTTGTGAATGTTGTGAACCACGCAATGGCTGGGCTACTGCTGCTGCTGAGGCGGGTCTGGTGGTGAGTCTGGTGAACCCAAGGGAGGCAGTGTTGTTGCTGGTACCCTGTCCTGACGCGTTTGCCCACAGAGTGGGATGTTTGGATAGCATGTGACGGCTCATGCTGGTGGTGGAGAGGTTGTTAATACTTTTCCCCCTGCTCAGGCGGGTCTTGCACACCTTGCAAATCGCCATGGTAACATCCTCAGTGCAGTCTTCAAAGAAAGCCCAGACTTTGGAGCACCTGCCTCCTTGCTGGCGATTTCTGTTTGCTCCTCTTTTGCCTCTCACTTGAACTTCCACGCTTGTGGTGCCTGAAATTGTGCGCCGCCTACCTTGTGGCACAAGGCGAACTCGTGCAGCAGTGGGTTCTTCAACAGACTCATCTGTGCTGCTGCTACGACGGCGATGTTCTCGTTCACAAACAAAATCTGGGTCTCTGTCCACATTGTCCATACCCTCCTCTTCCATCTCCTCAAACTCGTCATATGTCATTGTGGGCCGCCGCCGTGGAGTAGAGCTCCCCACAACAACCTCTTCGCAGCACACTCCAACGTCGTCTTCCAGATCTTGTCGGCCGACCTCCTGCAATTGCAACCCCTCCTGCCCAAATTGCTCTGGGATTTGGGTTTCTGAGTCCTCCTCGGACTCGCCTTGTATTTCAGTGTGCGGTGCATTTCCCACAGTTAACGGTTGTGAATCCAGGCACAACATTTCTGGCTGTTCCTCCATTGACCTTTGAAAGGTGGAAGTTTGTTGGGCTGGGAATAGCTCCTGCGAATCCCCCATTGTGTCCTGAGGTAATTCATCGGACTGGTTATCTGGCAGTTGTGTACGTGGTGTCGCTGCCGGTTGTGTCAGCTTTGTGCCCACTGGCTCCTTGTAACTGGCTGAGGACTCGGACCTCGTGCGTGATGTGCTGGTGCTGCTTAACCCACTGCTGGACGCTTGAGAGGTCATCCAAGTAATGATCTGGTCCTGTTCTTTTGGATTTGTGAGGGTTGTTGTCCTGGACAACATGGGCGGTATTGAGTGGGTTTTCTTGGGTGCTCCCCTGTGGCCTGTACGTGAACCGTCAGGGGAAACACCTCTTCCCTTGCCCCTCCCTCTTTCACCGGATTTCTTCCTCATTTCACTTATCCTTACAGTACACGCTGACTGGCAGCAGTACAGTGGCAGTACAGAAATGCTATACAGTACCACTATTCCCAGCAGCGACACAGAGCACAATGCTATACAGTGACGGGTGAGCGGTGTACCACTATTCCCAGCAGCGACACAGAGCACAATGCTATACAGTGGCGGGTGAGCGGTGTACTACTATTCCCAGCAGACACAGAACAGTAAACAGAATGCTATATAGTGTGGCTGAGCGAGCGGTGTACCACTATTCCCAGCAGACACAGAACAGTAAACAGAATGCTATATAGTGTGGCTGAGCGAGCGGTGTACCACTATTCCCAGCAGACACAGAACAGTAAACAGAATGCTATATAATGTGGCTGAGCGAGGTACACAGAGTGGCAGTAAACAGAATGCTATATAGTGTGGCTGAGCGAGCGGTGTACTACTATTCCCAGCAGACACAGAACAGTAAACAGAATGCTATATAGTGTGGCTGAGCGAGCGGTGTACTACTATTCCCAGCAGACACAGAACAGTAAACAGAATGCTATATAGTGTGGCTGAGCGAGCGGTGTACCACTATTCCCAGCAGACACAGAACAGTAAACAGAATGCTATATAATGTGGCTGAGCGAGGTACACAGAGTGGCAGTAAACAGAATGCTATATAGTGTGGCTGAGCGAGCGGTGTACTACTATTCCCAGCAGACACAGAACAGTAAACAGAATGCTATATAGTGTGGCTGAGCGAGCGGTGTACTACTATTCCCAGCAGACACAGAACAGTAAACAGAATGCTATATAGTGTGGCTGAGCGAGCGGTGTACTACTATTCCCAGCAGACACAGAACAGTAAACAGAATGCTATATAGTGTGGCTGAGCGAGCGGTGTACCACTATTCCCAGCAGACACAGAACAGTAAACAGAATGCTATATAATGTGGCTGAGCGAGGTACACAGAGTGGCAGTAAACAGAATGCTATATAGTGTGGCTGAGCGAGCGGTGTACTACTATTCCCAGCAGACACAGAACAGTACACAGAATGCTATATAGTGTGGCTGAGCGAGCGGTGTACTACTATTCCCAGCAGACACAGAACAGTAAACAGAATGCTATATAGTGTGGCTGAGCGAGGTACACAGAGTGGCAGTAAACAGAATGCTATATAGTGTGGCTGAGCGAGCGGTGTACTACTATTCCCAGCAGCGACACAATGACAGGGGGGACCCTGGCTAGTGTGGCTGGAGCGCGAACTACCCTGCCTGCCTACCCAAAGCAAAACCCACAGACAAATGGCGGAGATATGACGTGGTTCGGGTATTTATTTACCCGAACCACGTGACAGTTCGGCCAATCAGAGCGCGTTCGGGTCCGAACCACGTGACCCGTTCGGCCAATCACAGCGCTAGCCGAACGTTCGGGGAACGTTCGGCCATGCGCTCTTAGTTCGGCCATGTGGCCGAACTCGAACATCACCCGAACAGGGTGATGTTCTGCAGAACCCGAACAGTGGCGAACACTGTTCGCCCAACTAGATCAAGGCCTCACATCATATAGTTAAAGGGACTCCAAGCAGTGCAGAAACTATGGAAAGATGCATATCATTTTAAAGCGCTCTTTCTCCTCTTTCCAATGATATATAAACCACCACCCTACGTCTTTTATTTTTCGCTATTTTCGCGATTGAAATTACCGCGGCCGCGATTTCGATCGCGAAAATAGAGAAAACTAAAAGGTGTAGGGCAACGATTTAGGTGTCGTCAGAAAGAGGAGAAAGAGAGCATTAAAATGATATCCATCAAGCCATAGTTATATTGTATTACACAGGACGACACTTTCCCCAGTGTCAGCAGCTCCATTTTGCTGAATGCAGCTGCTGACTTTGACAAAAAGTCGCCCTGTGTAATACAATATAACTATGGCTTGATGGATATCATTTTAAAGCTCTCTTTCTCCTCTTTCTGACGACACCTAAATCGTTGCCCTACGCCTTTTAGTTTTCTCTATTTTTGCCATCGAAATCGCGGCCGCGGCAATTTCAATCGCGAAAATAGCGAAAACTAAAAGGCGTAGGGTGGCGGTTTATATATCATTGGAAAGAGGAGAAAGAGAGCTTTAAAATGATGTGCATCTTTCCATAGTTTCTGCACTGCTCGGAGTCCCTTTAAAGAACACAGAACAATTACTCCTTTTCAGTGGCGTAGCTAAGGAGCTGTGGGCCCCGGTGCAAGTTTTACATTGGGGCCCCCCAAGCACTCCATACATAACAATTGATACGGTGCCCCAAAACCAGTCAAGGACAACCACATTGTCAGAGGTGCAAGAAGGGGATGGAAAACAGTGTTTAATGATTACTACCATTCAAATCATCTATAGAAGTGAATATTATTAGCACAGGACCAATAAAGAGCTAATACTGCGGTTGATGGTGGGCCACTCGGGGCCCCTCTGGCCCAAGGGCCCTGATGTGGTTGCAACCTCTGCACCCCCTATTATCGATACACCACTGCTCCTTTTCCAGAAGAACTTTGTAGAATACAATACTGGAAAAGGTACACATTTAGAACAAGGGTCTGTATAATCCCATTATAAAAAAAAAATCCTTATCTACTGCAAATACAACACAGCTGCATAGCTCATTTTAGCAGAAGAATTTTGTAGATACCATCATTGGTAGGGCTTCATATGTAGAGCATGAGCAAGACTGTACATCATCCTTTTTAAAAACAGCAGCATTACTTATTTTTTTGCATGAAACAAAAGAATCAGCAATGCCAAATATTACAGTACATTATTTTATTCTTAAAAGGACAACTGAAGGGAGAGAGATATGGAGGCTGCCATATTTATTTCCTTTTGACCAATATCAGTTGCCTGGCTATCCTGCTGTCGGGCAACTGGTATTGTTGAAAATGAAATAAATATGGCATCCTCCGCATCCTTCTCACTTCAGTTGTCATTTAATGTTTTATTTTTCAGAGAAAGCTTTCAATCTCACTGACACAACTTAACTTTGCTTCCATAAAGAGATTTAATATGATGCATGTTGTCTGTTTATTTACATATAGCCCTTGTTTGCATGTAATATCTGCATCCTCAGGTCTTTCCTGCTCTACCAACTGCTATAACAACACACGAACCACTATAAACATCAAAGGATCATTGCCATCCCAAATCCTACCAAACAATGTGTCCCTATTCTGCTTGACAGAAAACCTGTGGATCATTTGGGTCAATGGTGCAAAGAAAAAAAATATTGAAAACATCATTGGAGGGCTACAAAACTAGATGAGGGGAACCTGATTTATATAGTATCTTGTATCCAAGAATAACAAACTAACCACTATGTGCACAGAAGTGGACAGTAGAACTCTTGAATTATGAACAGATATTTGTTGTTGTTTCCTGGACAACGTTTTTGTCGAAGGACAAAGTTCCTAGATAGTATTCTGGGAAACAGTAGTTTGTGAATTTGGGATGCAGTGTCTCAGGCTGTTATTTTCCCCAGAAAGTTTTAATCTTCCAAATCTCTTTTCTATTTTCTCATTATCTAAGACCTTAAAATGTCGGATCAGTGAATAATGGCGCACAGCGCCTATGCATAAAAATGGCGCAGCATTAAAAAGATACGTTTATACGCTTAAAAACGGCACACACTAACATTATTTATCAATAGTGGCACACACTAACGTTATTTATCAATAGTGCCGTTCATTTGCCAAACAGCAGACGTTATTGCCCACAGTAACATTATTTATCAATAGCGCCCTACATAAGCCAAACTGCAGACGTTATTTAACTGCAAAACGGTGCATGGATTTAATATAACACTGTCAAGGTTAGGGTTAGGCACCACTGGGGGGGGCTTAGGGTTAGGCACCATCAGGGGGGTCTTAGGGTTAGGCACCATCAGGGGGGTCTTAGGGTTAGGCACCACCAGGGGGGTCTTAGGATTAGGCACCACCACGGGGGTCTTAGGGTTAGGCACCACCAGGGGGGTGGTTAGGGTTAGGCACCACCAGGGGGGTGGTTAGTTAAAGTTAGGCACCACCAGGGTAGTGGTTAGGGTTAGCCACCCCAAGGGGTGTCTTAGGGTTAGGCACCAACTGGGGGGGTCTTAGGGTTAGGCACCACCAGGGGTGTCTTAGGGTTAGGCACCACCAGGGGGGTCTTAGGGTTAGGCACCACCAGGGGGGGTCTTAGGGGTTAGGGATAGGTACAGAGAGGGTTCTGTGTGTTAACGCTAAATAACAATAAGGCTTTAACGTTAAATAACAATAAGGCTTTAACGTTAAATAGTGATAAGCGGCAAACGGATTAGCGGCAACACCGTGCGCCATTATTCTCAGGCGCCATTTTCAGATGGACCCTCAAAATGTTGCCTCCATTCTCAGAAAACCTTTTCTTCATGCACATGCATAGTTCATGGGATTTTGGTCATCTTGGTGAATAGAAACAGACAAAATTATACTTGGGCTTCAAATTTTATATTTTTCTAAGCTTTTATGATTAACATTTATGTTTTACCCATGAGTAAAACGTGAATTCAGTTACAATTAGTGATTTTTTTTCTTTTTCACAGAGAAAATTCGCTTCTCAGTCATTCTCACAAATTTAGTTTTTTGACATTCCAACTAGAATAAAAGAAAAACAAAACTCAAAAATGTTGTCCGACACTCCTGCCTCTCAGGATTGGGTTGAAATCAATCTTTTATTATGCTTATTCTTACCACACATGCTCTTACTATTAAGGTTGAGCAGAATGGCCAGCCTGTGTCGAGAATCCATTTGAATTTTCAAATCCACTGCAGGCCAGTGGCGTAGCTGAGGGCCCCGATGCAAGTTTTACAATGCCCCCCCTCCAGATTCTATGCCTATAGGCTGCTATAAAAACTTCAAAGCCTTAGAAGTGACACATATATGCTGACTTCCGGGCCACTGATGCAGCTCAAATCTGTAATATAAAGCTACACAAAAATAATAAAAAATATAAATACAGTTTTATTAAACATCACTGCAGTATATCATGTTTGAAAGAATTCTTAGTGATGTTTACCATTTAACATTTTTCTGTAATAGAACAGTTGGAATGCAGATTGGATAAGTGCATTTGAGCTTCAGGAGACCATTAGAAAAATAATAGTAGTTCTAATCATTTTTACTAATACAAACTACATAAATGTTAGGGTTTTTTTTGTTTATTTTTTTTTTTATTTCTTCTGACTTAAAATATCCACAAAACAAATCATTTTGGCACAGAGGCATTTCACAGTTCATAAGAGGCAATAAATAAATCAGTCCATCCTTGAATGTAAGCTCTTGGCAGCCTTTCACAAACATACCACTAGATGGTGCATGTTAGCAGTTTCACTGTATTTACTTCTTTCAGAAATAGGGATCAATCAGATGATGCAGATTTTGTTTCCATTTGTACAGTATGCAGCTTTGATAAGGTCCATTCCAAATCAGCAGCTAGTGATGGTCATGTGCAGGAGAACTCATAGAGAAGGACAGGATTTGTTTGATCAGCTGATAGATTTGCAAAGCTCTAATTTGCAGTGATCACATCCTGCTGTAGCACATGAGCATGATTAGCAAATCAGAGAATTATATATCTATCATCTTTCCAAACAGATCACATGCTTCTCCATTAAGTCTCCTAGACATTACCATCAGCAACTACTGCATTTGACTAGACCAATTCTAAAATGCATGTAAAAGGGAAATGCAAAAATTACATCATTGTAAATTAACATCTCATTGATTATCTCTAACCAGAAAAGAAAAAAAAGGTAAGCTAAAGATGCTGCAACACACACTATTTATAAATGTCTTCTATGTCTTATCCTGGGGTTAAACTATAAAGGAGTGAGTGCTGGAGTGATTTAATAGCAAATCCACTCAACTAAAAACACATCTGTTGTCATTAATGGAAAAAATGTCCTCATCCTCTCTAAAAAAATTTTTGTTCTTAAGAGTCAAACCAAATCTATGTTTCAACTGCTTGCAAAGTATGTATTGGTCCACGGCAATGGCACTAATGCTGAAGGGGTATATGTTTACTTTACTTTCAATAAATCTTCTTTTCCTCTAGGTTTCTTCCATTTATCCTGCAGTGCTGCTGATGTAAAAGTGGATGATCAGGGTCGGATTTAGGCCGTGGCCCAGGGCACCACAGGAGGAAGGGCACCAAAGCAGCAGGCTAAAGTGGTGCAGCATTTGCAAGTTTCCAGATGGTGCAATGCAGGCAGATCAGGCGAGCGCCTGACTGTGGTACTCTGCTGCTAGCCGCCTGTGCAGCAGCCACCTTTCTCTCTGTGCATGTTTGCATTGTGGCTGGCGGCTATGGACTTGGGAAGCATTGGAGACGGAAGGGAAGAGGAAGCTTCTGCACTGGAGACGAGTGGAGAAATGAGTGGCACGGATGGCTGCTGCAGTGTGAAGGTGAGCTGGCTACCTATACTAAAAGGTGGGGGTGGAAAAAGGATGGATTAATGGAGTTATCTGGCTACCTATACTGGATGGAAAGGTGGAGGGGTCATCTGGCTACCTATACTGGAGGAAAGGGGGGAGGGGGCATCTGGCTATCTATACTGGAGGGAAGGGGAGAGAGGGGTCATCTCGCTACCTATACTGAAGGGGCCGGCTGGTGACAGTGGCCTTGAGCGGTAAAGAGTACAAAGCCGGCCCTGTGGATGATCATCACCATCTACCCACCATGTGACTGTACTGCTTGGCCTGCCTCCAATCTGATGATTTACTTTGTGTTACCTGCATTAGTGCAGAGAGTGGGGTGGAAATACCTGACAGCTTTGCAGATATGGATGTTCCCCCTTTTGCGTGATGGTGACTCATAGAACCCCAGGGATCCCTGCTGGACATGGTGGGGCTATACAGGGACCAAGGATGTAGGGGAGCAGTGTACGCCAGCTGGAAGAGGATGGTTAGGCTGCTCAGTTGCATTGTGTTCAATCAATGGTCCTTCTGGTTGCTAGGTTTAAAAGAGGCACTGTAGTGACTGATAGTAGAATGTAGTAAATTTATCAGAAAACAAAAGTTTGCTTTCTTAAAACAGAAAGAATTTGCGATAATTCAGGTTGGAGTGAGCTTGAGATGTCTCCCAGGGCATCACTGCTGAATATATGCATATTAACCATTGTACCCTTAGCAGTTAAACACACCTCCAGAATGCAATGATGTGTCAGCTTGTTAATTTGTACAGAGCCATAATAATCCAACATGCATACAGACTGTTTCAGATTGTTTGATCCTAATCAGTGCATGGCATGGATTAATTTGGCTCTATGGAGTAGGGTTTGAAATTTATCAGGATACCCACTTTTATGTTGACTATCCTGGCTTCAGCAACAGACACACTTCCTAGATCTATATATTGCTGAATATTGGTATGTAATCCCACACATATAATTGCTGAAGAAATCCACTGCTATGTGTTCTGTTTATTTAGCCAACTCAAAGTGACTGACTAAGGTTCAGACGGACGTTTGGAGGCGTTGCGTTTGCTGGCGTCGCGTTCAGCAGCGTTCGTGTGCGTTTGGATGCGGTCGCGTTTTTCTTCCCCTAGGGGGACATTAGCCGTCGCGGTTAACCTCCCCTGGAAGCTACATGTAGCTTCCAGGGGCTCCTTGAACGCCAGGGAAAATCGGGACCCAAACGCCGCGTTTGTGTAAACGCGCTTGAAAGCTTGGTACAAACGCTCCCATTCACTTGAATGGGAGCGTTTAACACCAAGCCCTGAACGCTGGCTGTAAACGCTCTGCAAGCGTCCGTCTGAACCAGCCCTAAGTTGTTTTTAGCAGCATCTGTGAATAGTCTGCAGGAGCACTGCCAAGGCAGCTCTCCCAGTACAGTAAATAGGGCTTCATCCATTCAGTGCTTCCTGCAAGTGACACCATATTCTCATTTTTTAATTTTTTTTTTTTCGGCTTTCCATAGACTGTAATGAAGAAATTATCATGCTGTTGCTGAGGACATTTTGGGCTTGATTCACAAAAGAGTGCTAACTGTTAGCACGGGCATTTTTCGCGCAAATTTTTGCATTGCACACGATCGCAAATTTTAGCGCAAAATCATGATCATTTTAGTGCAAAAAACGCATTTGCGCGCAAAACCGTTATCGGAAATTCGCGATCACGCGCAATGCGAAAATTCACGCAAAAACGGCCGTGCTAGCAGTTAGCACTCTTTTGTAAATTAAGCCCTTTGAGTTTAGTTCCACTTTAATATTGAATTGAGGACACAAAATCATCAGCTGGAATACTCAAACTTGCCAAGTAAGGCCAGAGCCTTACTAGAGGATGATCTGCCTGAAAAGAAAATAATCACCAACTTTTTATCATTTTATCCACTCCAGATTCCAGAAAAGAATCCTTGCTGTGATCAACAACATCATGCAGCACAAGAAATGATACAAAGGAATACTACTGCCTCCTCTTCACCCATCCGGGATATACGGCAGAAATATCACTGCAATCTTTGTATCATTTCATGCACTCTTTGAATAATGGGTACAGGCCTATGATGTGGGTTTCTTTTTTTTCTTGCATGTGGATATAAAAGCCCTTTATCTACTCTAATATTGCACTCAGATAATATTTTTCTGATATATATATTTCATGCCCTGCTGAGACTCCACAGCTGCACAGAGTGGGATTAGAGTTCGGTGTTTGTGACCTTATGATTCTGGTCCTCTTA
Organism: Hyperolius riggenbachi; assembly: GCF_040937935.1. Taxonomy (NCBI): domain Eukaryota; kingdom Metazoa; phylum Chordata; class Amphibia; order Anura; family Hyperoliidae; genus Hyperolius; species Hyperolius riggenbachi. Next base: position 236,045,867 of record NC_090647.1, on the reverse strand, counting down.
TTGGCGGAAGCCTCTGTGTGATCGGTAGTGGGCACAGATGAGTGTAAAGATTCCATGTGTGAATACTTGATAGGCTTGTTATACTAGCACTAGGATATCATTCTCCTGCTTATTTCAAATGTTTGAAAGACAATATTAATTCTGGCTGCTGATTGTGTATTGTGGAATGCTCTATATACAGTGATCTATATTTATATATATATTTTCACTGAACCACCAATCAGTAGCAACTCTTTTAGAGTAAGAAGGTGGAGGAAGGGAATCATGAGCGATAGATAATGTTTATGCACTATCAGGTAAAAATGAGGTGCCTTTGTCAGCAGTAATGACAGGGTGGGGAATGCGCCAGTGTGGCTTTGCAATTACAAAAGACTGTGTTAGCTGGCGAATCTAAGAATGGCTAAAGGTTATGGGAAAGTTAGGCCACACCTGTATTACAGAACAGCACAGGTTTCTGCTTATGATGCTTGGCACTAATGTTTCTGAACTGAACTTTTTACCAGGTCTCTGGCCCATCCGACCACCTTAGACCATCTATCTCTATTACAACTCCCTCTTAACTAGAGCAATCTACTTATAATAATAATAATAATGCTGCTAACAAGCAATAATCTATTTAGCATGAAATAATAATCAGTAATAAAAATAAACAATGCTTTTTCCAAGTAACTTACCCAATATTAAGTCATTTTTAGGAATGTATTGTACATTATTGGACAAGTCAAAGTAGATATATTTGTGCTATGTCACACAAACTGCTGTGGAGTAGAGAATTCTAACTGACAGTCTATGTTGCCACATATTTCTCTAGTTGCTATAGTTAAAGGACCACTGTTGCGAAAAATTGCAAAATTTTAAATACATATAAAAACATACAAATATGAAGTACCTTTCTTCCAGAGTAAAATGAACCATACATTACTTTTCTCCTATGTTGCTGTCACTTACAGTAAGTAGTAAAAATCTGACATTACTGACAGGTTTTGGACTAGCGTATCTCCTCATGGGGGATTCTCATGGGTTCTATTTCTTTTCAGAAGCAGTGGCAGTTGCACCATCCAACTGCCAAAAAAGTGTGCAGCGGTCAGGGAGGCTGGCCAGCATCATTGTATAAATGCTTTTCAGGGAATGTGTTTATAAAGAATAAAGGCCATGCTAAGAATCCCCCATGAAGAGATGAACTAGTCAAAACCTGTCGGTGCTGTCAGATTTCTACTACCAGCGGTAAGTGACAGCAACATAGGAGAAAAGTAATTTAGGGCTCATTTTACTCTGGAAGAAACGTACTTCTTATTGGTATGTGTTTACATGTATTTTATATTTTACAATTTGCAATAGTGGTCCTTTGATGACATCTGTATTGAGTAACATTAGCAGTAATTGGTTGGAAACACGTTGCAGAGATTTGTCGTTCCTACAAGTCTCCATACACTAAAAAATAATAATTTATAACCCTTTTTTTATTTCTGTAGAGAAGATAATACCAACACCAAAGAAAAAAAAAAAGCAAAAAGCAAAAGTGATTACTGATACACAGAATGTAATGAGTTTGGATGCAATTCAGAAACGTCAGCAAATAAAGCAGCACTTCAAGCTGAAGTTGACACCATCATTCCCTGCCAACCACACAGCAAGATGATGTGTATGAAGCAGTCACAATGCTACATTATTATTTTTACAAATATCAGGTAATCATCATTTCGTTTAGTGCGTTTAATGTATGCAGCACTGTGCAGGTTTCTGCAGTGAAGTAGGTAGTGATTGTATATGTGCTGTGCTTCCACCTGGCCAGCTGTCTTCAGTCAGATTATCTGCATCACTAGAGGCATAAGCTGTAATTTAACACAGTATAGCCTTTATAAACATACAGAGTAATGTCAATCCAGCTTCTGTAATTACCATATAAAGACTTTTCCAAAGGATAGAGCATACATAACAGGTTCACAGGATATAATGTAAAGCCAGCAACAGATGTTGCAATTAAATTGTGCAATTTAATAAAAATTAAAGATGAACTTTGGTCATATCCTTGAAGCAGCCCTAATGTTTTAAAACTACCACTAAAGCCATAGATGACCCTGATATAGTAGTCATACTAGCCTCCTATGTATTTTAGCTATTACTCTGCCAGTGAGACCTGATTCGCTGCTGTTATTTTTAAAGTCCAATGTAAACATAAAGTACCCCTGACCTGGTTGAATATACTTTTAAAATTGTTTTATTGCTGGTGCTTTGTCACTTTGTCACAGCACCAACATCCCCCCCCCCCTCCAACGACCCCTGTGGCCCCGTTCTGGCAATAATTATGAGCGGGGAGGAAGAGACAGTTCTTCCTCCCTACTGTGCGTGCACAACTCCGCCCCCTCCACCTGACGCTTTAGTCCCTATCTGATTCATTGCATACGGTGCACAGGGTAGCTGCTCTGTGTGCGGGCTTGTGATAATTGAGGTTGGATATACTTCCAAACCTCAATTACTATAAGCCCGCACACAGTGCAGCTCCCCTGTGCGCTGTGTGCAACGAATAATATCCGACATTCTGCTTTAGTTAAAGGCTATGACTGAGCAGAACAGAGGCTAGAGGTGGCAGAGGAGGGGGGAGACTGGTGCTGTGTGCTAGTCGCAGCACCAGTAATAAAGCAATGGTAAAAGTTTAAGGGGAGGGGGGAACCGGGTCAGGGGTACTTTAAACATTTCAAGGTTACAGGAAGTGACATCATTTTAGCACCTTAAGGCCCCCTCTATTTTCTTATTTCAACACTGATTGATGGGGCAAAGGCACAATTATATAGAAGATTAGCACTCCCGCTATACATGAGCACCATTTATAGCCATATCAAGTTAGTTATTTATTTAAATTTCTGAAGATTAAATCCCCTTCTTCTTCATTCCTGTTTTTGGAATACAATAAGCATCCAGTGGCGTCCCTACCATGGGGCGGCCAGGAGCGCTCCGCTCCGGGTGTCAGCTCCAGGGGGGGTGTCATCAAGGCCTCCCCAGAAGCCTTGATGACACAGGAGGGGAAGCAGCGCTGAAGGAGGGGTGGCAGCGTCGGCGGGGAGGGGGGAAATACCCCCCACATCTCCCTCACCTGGGTCCCCTCCTTCGGCGCTTCCCCTCCACGGGTGCCGGCAACGGGCACTGACAGGGCGGCTGATAGCCGCCCTCAGTTTACCCGAGCGGGGCTACGGGAAGATGGCCGCCGAAGCCCGCAATGGAGACAAAAATAGACGGCAAGATGGCCGCCGACGCCATCTTGCCGTCTATTTTTGTCTCCAGTGTGGGCTTCGGCGGCCATCTTCCCGTAGCCCTGCACTGATGACGCAGCAGGAGACGGCGCGGGACATTCAAGAGGAGCTGCGGAGGCTGCCTGGGACTCGGAAGACATCTGCAGGTAAGGTTTTTTTCTTTTACAGGTGCACCGGCCCGGCCACCCACCGCTGCTGCCCACCTACCCACCGCTGCTGCCCACCACCTACCCACCACTGCTGCCCACCTACCCACCAGGCTACCCACCACTACTGCCCACCTACCCACCACTGCTGCCCACCTACCCACCGCTGCTGCCCACCTACCCACCACTGCTGCCCACCTACCACCACTGCTGCCCACCTACCCACCACTGCTGCCCACCTACCCACCAGGCTACCCACCACTGCTGCCCACCTACCCACCACTGCTGCCCACCTGCCCACCTACCCAGCAGGCTACCCAGCAGGCTACCCACCGCTGCTGCCCACCTGCCCACCGCTGCTGCCCACCTGCCCACCGCTGCTGCCCACCTACCCACCACTGCTAGCAGGCTACCCACCACTGCTGCCCACCTACCCACCACTGCTGCCCACCTACCCACCGCTGCTGCCCACCTACCCACCAGGCTACCCAGCAGGCTACCCACCGCTGCTGCCCACCTGCCCACCGCTGCTGCCCACCTACCCACCACTGCTAGCAGGCTACCCACCACTGCTGCCCATCTACCCACCGCTGCTGCCCATCTACCCACCGCTGCTGCCCATCTACCCACCGCTGCTGCCCACCTACCCACCGCTGCTGCCCACCTACCCACCGCTGCTGCCCACCTACCCACCACTGCTGCCCACCTACCCAGCAGGCTACCCACCACTGCTGCCCACCTACCCACCACTGCTGCCCACCTACCCACCACTGCTGCCCACCTACCCACCAGGCTACCCAGCAGGCTGCCCACCTACCCACCACTGCTGCCTACCTACCCACCAGGCTACCCAGCAGGCTACCCACCACTGCTGCCCACCTACCCACCGCTGCTGCCCACCTACCCACCGCTGCTGCCCACCTACCCACCGCTGCTGCCCACCTACCCACCAGGCTACCCACCACTGCTGCCCACCTACCCACCACTGCTGCCCACCTACCCACCCGGCTACCCAGCAGGCTGCCAACCTACCCACCAGGCTACCCACCACTGCTGCCCACCTACCCACCACTGCTGCCCACCTACCCACCACTGCTACCCAGCAGGCTGCCCACCTACCCACCAGGCTACCCAGCAGGCTGCCCACCTACCCACCACTGCTGGCCACCTACCCACCACTGCTACCCAGCATGCTGCCCACCTACCCACCAGGCTACCCAGCAGGCTGGCCACCTACCCACCACTGCTGCCCCCCTACCCACCATGCTACCCACCTACCCACCACTGCTGCCCACCTACCCACCAGGCTACCCAGCAGGCTGCCCACCTACCCACCAGGCTACCCACCACTGCTGCCCACCTACCCACCACTGCTGCCCACCTACCCACCACTGCTACCCAGCAGGCTGCCCACCTACCCACCAGGCTACCCAGCAGGCTGCCCACCTACCCACCACTGCTGCCCACCTACCCACCACTGCTACCCAGCATGCTGCCCACCTACCCACCAGGCTACCCAGCAGGCTGGCCACCTACCCACCACTGCTGCCCCCCTACCCACCATGCTACCCACCTACCCACCACTGCTGCCCACCTACCCACCAGGCTACCCAGCAGGCTACCCACCACTGCTGCCCCCCTACCCACCACTGCTACCCAGCAGGCTGCCCACCTACCCACTAGGCAATCAGGCTGCTCACCCTTCACCACCTACCCACCAGGCTATCAGCTTGCCAACACTCAAATCTGCTACCGATATTGTGTATTTTGTGGTCAGATCTGCTACCGACATTGTGTATTTTGTGGTCAGTTTAACTACCGTCATTATGTATTTTGTGGTCAGTTTAACTACCGTCGTGTATTTTGTGGTCAGTTTAACTACCGTCATTGTGTATTTTGTGGTCAGTTTAACTACTGATATTGTGTATTTTGTGGTGAAATCTGGTGCTGACATTGTGTATGTTCTGGTCAAATCTACCGCAAGATTGAATGATTTTTTTCTGGTCAAATCTGCCGACATGATTGAATGTATTTTCTTGTGAAATCTGCTCACATAACGTGTAATGTCTGGTGAAATGTTCTCGCATTACGTGTATTTTATGTTGAAAGCTTCTGACATTTTGTGTATTTTCTGGAGAAAAGCTGCGCAATGATGTGAATTTTCTGGAGAAAGGTTGACTAAAACTTGGGTGCACTTTTAAATTAGCTCCGCCCCATCCGGTCATAGCCACGCCCATTTTCCGCAGGTGGTGTACCGTGGGGGGGGGGGGTGTCTTTCAATACCTAGCACCGGGTGTCAAATGCCCTAGGTACGCCACTGTAAGCATCTGCTCATTATTGTGGACATAATCAAAAATGTTATGAGAAACCTGGCCCTGTATGGATGCAGTGTGATTTCAGGGGTTGAGGCATATGGTGTGTGTATTTCCTAAAGTACAATTTTCTGACAAGAAGCTATTTTTTCACCACTAATGGAACTATGCCATTTTATTCTTAGGTCTGCACTAAGTCCCAGTGTTTAACATAATCTGCTGAGCTCATTTATTTTAGAGATTTAGGAATTCCAATGCTGCGTAATATGTTGGCGATTCTAAATTCTGGACAGGTGTGAAATTCATAGCAAAGCAATCTACAGTATACTGGTTAGAAAGCTTGGAATAGCTGTCATATTTTGAACTACATAGAGTGACAAACTTTGATCTGCAAAATTGTACATTGAACTACTCACAATAATTATGGTCCCTCAAAAAGTCTCCTCATATCATATTCTTGCCAAATTCAAGGTCCAGGTGGATAAAGGCAGTCATTCCTTCAGTTTATGTTTAGCACACCCAGAGGTGTATCTAGGGAAAACTGTGCCTATGGCACACACTGAAATCTGCCCCCAGGGAAAGAAGTGGGAGCGCATATTTGAACTGGTTGTGTCCAAGGTGAAGTAAAGCATGGCCTGTAAAAATGGATTATCACAATAACTCAGCCTATACATAAACCCCAAATAACAGTTAGGCAGCTTGTGCCCCCTAAAAGATATAACAAGGTAGCAGAATGTACCCCAGATGAAAACTAGAATTGCTTACTTGTTCTGCCACAATAGTATGCATTTCTGCAGTGCATAGAGCCCCAGCTTCCAATCCCAGCCAGGCCATCTGTAGGCTCTCTTTGTGTTTGTGGGTGTTCCCTTCAGGCACCCTGGCTTCCTCTCACATAATTACAAATGGCGCATGCAGTGCGTTACCGGCCAACTTGCACAAATATATCCCGGTAGTGAGGTGCCTCACTGATTTGTTTTGATTTGGTTGCACTGCGGGCTGCGGCTATAACCCATGGTGCAACTTTCTGGTCACCGTGCAATGAGATTGCTCAAAATTGCACTGAACCAAGTGTAAACATAGCCTTATTGATATGGTATGAGAACTTAAACGTATCATTTTAATTGCAATTTAATTTAAAAGTGGCATCATTTTTAATGTTATTGTTTGTTACTTTACAATTAAAACAAGTAGAGGGTAGACATATTGCTGTGTTTATAATCATTTTGTTTACCACCATCTACTCAGTGATAGTTCCAGGGGTATAATAGGCCGATTAGTAGGTAGTTCAGTCTTCATATAGCTAATTTATGATCATTGCAGCTAAACTTCACCCAGCAGATTTGCAATGTATGCAATTTAGTGTAGAATGCTGATAAGCAGAGCCAGGACAAGGTCCTCCAGCACCCAAGGCTGAGACACCAAAGTGCGCCCCTCCATCCCTCCACCCCAGCCGTCACACACTGATTGCTATTAGACTAAGAGGCAACCCAGGGCCCCCAACACCTTAATCTCTAGTTATATGGCTTGTAGTCACTTCCATGTATCTCCTTTTCTTATTCCTATCTGCTTCAAACACAATTAGGAATGACAGCTGAATGAATTGTGCGCCCCCTCCTACACTGCGCCCTGAGGTTGGAGCCTCTCCAGCCTATGCCTCGGCCCGGCCCTGCTGATAAGCTTTATAATGCTAACATATGAGAGTACTTCATGTACTGTTCCACATTTATTAAAATATTATGAAACAGCAATAAAAATGAACAGTCTTGTATTACTTAAAAAAGGGACTAATCACCGAAAGAAGTGCTGGAATCAGTGCTGAAATATGTAAATTCCACAGCACAGTGGCTTGCACTAAGCAAATTGCATAAAGCATTCAGCAATATAAAAAAGTAAAGAAGACTGTCAACCTGAAGATCTCATTATCTCTCAAGGTTATACATGTGAATATGTATAGAAAGTCAGGAACTAAATAACAGAGTATCTTTTCTTTATCAGGGAAAGGCAATTCTGCCTAACAACAAGTAGAGATGCTTAAAGTAAAACTTCATAAATCTGCCTGGCAACAGTGCTTAGCAACAAGGCTCTGCTTTTGCTGACAGCACTCAGTATAAACTAGCAGTCTAGCCTGATATAAGCCATAAAATGAATTTGTGATAGAATGTTTAAGATTTGGAGATATTTAAATATGTGTTTTGGCTCCTGTAAACAGATACTTGGTGTATGTGAGGATGGATGGATGGATGGATGCTGTATCATGCCCAGTCTCCCTGAGTGCTGGAGAGCAAGGAGTACTTTGGTAACCTTACAGGTCTGCTAAAAACTTTTCTTAAAGTAAATCCCTCAGCTCCTCTCAGCACTGGCTTACAATGTGAGTTTAGGGGTCACGTTTACAGCTGGTGATATAACATACCTCTCAACTTTTGGAGCCAGGAAAGATGGACGCTAAGACACGGCCCTGCCACATCTTTAGCCACAACCCAGTTTTACATGCAGCGCATGCCCCCCTCCCTCCCCTATACAGTTCTCTGGTGTCTAGTGGCCCCTCTCCCTCCCTTATACAATTTCCTGGTGTCTAGTGGTCCCCTCCCTTTCCTACACAGAATTCACAGTAGCTGCTTGCCGTTCAGGCTCCAGTGAAAATAGCTGAACCTGATTAGGTCAACTCTACTGCACAGGTGCAGAAGGCTTGCTCCTAAGCATTAGAGCGGACCTGAATGGGCTTGCCTATATATATATATACACCAAAGCTCGAGCAACAAGCAGCTACTGCGGATGCACTAGGCGCACACTGTTCAGCTACCAGCGGTGGAACTAGCATCTGCACGAGCCGCTGACATACCCTTGATGGCAGACTTTCGATGGGGCCAGCGCTGGATTGGTGGTGCTATGGAAGATGAGGGAAGTAGTATTCAAAGGCTTTCCTCTCCTAAGGTAAGTACCCCCTAGGGCACTTTTTTCACTACAGGAAATGACCAATGGATGTAATGATGATATAGACATGTACATGAAACACATCTAGGTATGTGTTTGTCTGTGTGACAGACATGCAGCTCAGTCTGTCAATGTATCGTGTTACGTCTCACAGCAGCCACATTCTTTACATACCAAAGGGATGCTGAAGACTGCAGCTCCCGAGATAAACAAACCGTACCCTGAAAATGTTTCATTTCCGCTCGAATCACAGATTTATGTCTAGAAAGTTCAAGAAGTCAATCTATAATTAAAAAAGACACTGCCTGACACTGACTACTGCGTGAACAGAAATGCTCATCTATGCATGGAGTCAGGAGAGGGAAAGAGCAGGAAGTAAACCACAGATACCACTGGCCTTGTCAGCTCTTCACATTACAGTGCAGCAAAATAACCCTGGCTGGCTAGCAGATCTCCAGCAGCAGCAGCAGACTTACCCTGTCCCTGCTTGGATTTTTTTGCATCACGGACCTGCACTACAGATGAGCTGTCTCCTTCTTCCTGCCTCTTCTTCCCCTTAGGTGTCCCGCTACTCAAGACTCTGCAGCTGCCGCGCTCCCATTCAAACTGTGCACTGGGCTGGTCTGCACAGTGAAGGGGCGGAGCAAGGCTGTGTGCAGGATCAGCCAGGGCGGGGGTCAGGGAACGTCTGGTGCGTGCCATTACACAAAGAGACCGCAGTGGCTCTGTTATTACATTTAGGAGGGAGAGGGGGAGGGAACCCAGAATTGTAGAGGCAGGGGGCGGGAGGCGGGACAGGGGATTCAAATCCGTGATCGTTCTGCGAAAATCGGGTGTGTTGGGGGCTCTGCACTATGGTCTCAGTGGCTAGGAGACTGTTGACCTGGACACACCTTGTCTTTTATACACGGAGGCTTCTCCTGCTTTCTATTGACTGTATGTTTACCCAGTTCAGGTTTGCTTTAACCATTTCACGCATTACTTTCTTTTTATGTACTTAAAGTATGCTAATAGGAAATAATGTATGATGACATCTAAAAAGACGCAAACAATTAAATTATGGGCTTGTAGTTAGTGATGGACATAAAACTGAAAAAATGCACCTTTATTTTCAAATAAAATACTGTTGGATTCATTGTACTAGGGATAGAATTTAAACGTTGCAATAACCGAAACAAATGGGCAAATAAAATGTGTGGGTTTTATCCACAGTAGCACACTTTATTTTAAAACTATAATGGCCAAAAACTGAAAAATTATGTTTTTTTCCATTTTTTTCTTATTAATTCTGTTAAAATGCATTTAAAATAAAATAATTATTAGCAAAAAAGTACCACCCAAAGAAAGCCTAATTGGCAGCAAAAAAACAAGGTATAGATAATTTTGTTGTGATAAGTACTGATAAAGTTATTGGGGAAAGAAAGGGAGAAGCGCTGAAATGTGAAAATTCCTCTCGTCCATAAGGTGAAAACAACCCACGGGCTGAAATGGTTAAAGAGGAATTTTAGCCCAGGATTGAACTTCATTCCAATCAGTAGCTGATACCCCCTTTCTCAAGATAAATCTTTACCTTTTCTTAAATAGATCATCAGGGGGGTCTGTATGGCTGATATTGTGGTGAAACCCCTCCCACAGTGTCATGTCAGGTCTGTGAACCTCATTGCATTGTGGGAAATAATGTCTGTTTCCAACTGCCTAGCAAGCAGTATCTCCCTCTGTGCATAAAACTCTCAGTACGAACATTCTGTACAAATCTCCTGGCAGCAGTAAAGATATTGCCAACTGTGATACATTTCAAAATGTAAATCGAGGAGAGGAAAGATTTTACAGTGGGCAAACACTAACTAAATAATCTATGAATTAATATTGTAAAAAAATAAGTAATTTTATTTATTATGTCATTTAAAGTGGACCTGAACTCAGGACGTAATCTCTGCTCTAAAAAATACGCAACGGTATAATCTTTGTTACAGCTGATACAAATCCTAAAATAAATCTGCACTGTGTATACTTCCTGATTCATGGAAGCAGACATACTGTTAACATTCAGTGCTTTTAAATGAGCTTATCTGCCTTATCTGCCAAGGCAGTCATGTGGCACAGGGGAGAGATCTGATTGCAACTTGTGATTAGACACAAAGGAGGGGGATTAAACAGGCTAAATTCTCTAAATTCTCTAAATACACACAGGGTGCATTCCCTATGTTTTGCTCTTTTAAGTGTACAGCTGTAAATATATTGACATTCAGCATGCAAAATCAGATTGTTGTGTTTTAGCCCTGTCGTATTCTCCTGAGTAAACTTTTTTCTTTCTTATAAGATATGAAAAGACTTCCGGTTCCGGCGCCGAGCGGGATGCAAGCTTGAGTGCGGAGCTCCGTCTTACCCGTCTTTTACAAAACCTCCCCTCATTTCAGTGAGACGGAACGGACTTCCCCAGTGAGCTGAACTCATGGCAGAACCGGAGACAAGTACCATGGATCGGTACGTCACAAGATCGGTGAAGGAGAAACGTCAGCCGCGCTCGCAGAAATCTAATGCGAAGGCCCCACTTAAGATGGCGGAGGGAGAATCTGAAGCAGAGATATCAGACACGGACACGGAGGTGAGCCTGCCAACTGGGGCAGCGATTGACTATACAGCGCTAGCTCAAGAGGTAGTTAATCTGCTGAAGCCTCAATTAACAGACATGCTGCAGGAGGCCTTAGGACAGCAAATGAATATTCTAAGAGAGGAGATTACTAGCCATGGCGCACGTATCACAACTCTTGAGGACAGAGTCAGCAAGTGGGAAGATAAACATGAGGAGACCCATACTTTAGCACAAACTGCCTGTAACAAGCAAATCATCTTTTTCGATAAACTGGATGATCTTGAGAATAGGTCTCGGAGAAATAATTTAAGGGTGATAGGAGTTCCGGAATCGGTGAAACCAGGAGACTTGGTGGAACTATGCTCTAAACTTATTCCGAATGCTTTGGGGATTGCTGAAACTTTTAAAGTGGAAAGAGCACACCGTATTGGACCACCGAAAGCTGAAGGTAAACCCCCGAGACCAGTTATTGCCAGATATCTCGATTACTCGGAAAAGGTCCTCATTATGAAGGCATACAGGATGCACAAAGGACTGGAGGTTGACAATAAAAAGCTGCTGCTCTTTGCGGACTATTCAGTGGAAGTAAACAGGGCGAGGAAAGCCTTTAATCCTATTTGCCAAGCTCTGGTTAAGCGAAATATGAAGTTTGCGCTGGTATATCCTGCTGTTCTACATGTATATTATGCAGAAGGAAAAACCTTTACCTTCAACTTTCCGTCTGAAGCCGAGAAGTTCATGCAAGACCTAGCTGCAGGCAAGTCTCCGGAGCACAGCCAATCTTCAAAACGAGCGAGAAGCATCGAGGAGCCCTCTACCCCAAATAGAGAAGTTGGAAAAGGTTCTAGCCAGAACTCAGCAGACTGGGAACTTTAAATCTTTTAATTTTCACCAGAATTTGCAGTTACCTGCAATAACGTTCGGAAGGGGAGGTAACGTTTTTACAAAATATTCAAGCTCAGTACGAGCAACACGGGGGTAAGATGAAGGGTGTACGCACCGATCCCTAGTTGAGCGCTCACGCACGTGAGTTGTGAGAACTTGAAATCTCAATACATGTTAAAGGTTCAAATTGAAGGTTTTTTTTGCACCATACTGGGAGTAGTTCTATTAGTTATATGTCAAAAAGGACAACATGTTAGTAATTCCCGTTCGGAAAAAAGGAAGTCACTTGAGGGATTTGAGGTTTATGGGGAGGAAAATGAAAAGCAAGGAATGAATGAGAGCGAGCTCTGGTGCTCCAGAGCTAAGTGCGCTCTCGTATATGTAGTTTGTAAATTAGTAACTGCGTTGTTAGTATTAAAATGTAGTATAGAGATTTTGCCCTGCCGTGTTACCCGTCACCCATGGATAGCTCCGGGAGCTCCGGACGAACCCAGTATAATCCTTGCTGGCAGAGTGCGGCTGGGACACCTGCTAGCTTCAATGTGTTTGATGTGGTCTTATAACACCCATTTTCAATTGTATAGCTAACACAAGATATGAATATAATTACATGGAACATTAAAGGGCTACGCACGCCACAAAAACGTACACAAGTCTTAAATCATCTACACAAAATGAAGGCGGATATAGTTGTTTTACAGGAAACACACCTAAGACAGCATGAATTTAAATTTTTAGCCAAGAAGTGGGTTGGCCAGATTATTGGGGCTCCCTCTGTGGGCCGCAAGGCGGGAGTTATTATGTTAATTAAAAAAAATTTCACAGGGAAACTTCTTAAGCAGGAGTTTGATCCAAAAGATGGTCGTTGGGTTCGAGCAGACTTTGAAATTAATGCCCAACATGTATCTCTGTGGGGCATTTATGCTCCAAACTCAGATAATGTTAAATTCTATAACAATTTGACCAGTATGTTATCACAAGCTCCATCATATGTCAAACAGCTAATACTAGGTGACTTCAATGCAGTGCCGTCACCAAAAGAAGATAGGAAACTCAGACATAAATCTATACATACAGGGCTGACAAATGATGTGGCTTTAAATAACTTCTTAATAAACACAGGCTTGATAGATAGTTGGAGGCATCTTCACCCTCTGGAACGAGATTTTACATATTTTTCTAAAGTGCATCTATCCCATTCAAGAATAGATTTGGCTCTGGTAACCCATAATTTGATAACAGCGGTGGGAACTGCAGATATTAAAGCGATGGTTCTTTCAGATCACGCGCCATTAAAATTAACACTAAATTTATGTCACTACAAAACTCAAAGAGAGTGCAGATTCCCAACATATCTTTATAGAGACAAACAGTTTGCAGCAGACCTACAAATGTGGTGGAGGGAATTTCAAGAGCATAATGCCGTGCATAAAAATAGACCTGTTTTGTTCTGGGAGACTGCCAAGGCAGTCCTCAGAGGCCATATTATAGCCTATGCGGCCTCTCAGAGGAAGACAGCTTTGGGAAACTATATTGAAGCTACAACTAAGGTGCGGGAAGCATATATTGAATTCAAGGATAATACTTCGGAAGAAAATCAAAAAAAGTGGATATCAGCTAAGCAAACATGTGATCTGTGGATAGAGAGATATGACATGACTTTCCGGTCATTTCAAGCGGCGAGATTTTACAAGGGAGGCAACAAGTCTGGGAGGATGCTGGCCAATCTAGTCTCTGCCAAAAACAAGGTCTCATATATTACTAATATTAAAGACAAAAAAGGAACAATCCATACAACCCCAAAAGAAGTAGCTGAAATCTTTAGGGAATATTACGAAAATCTATATACAGCTAAAACAAGAAACTTAAGTGATCAGAATAAATTCTTAGATTCGGTGCAATTAATAAAGCTAACAGAGGAAGAGAGAGACTATTTAAATGCTAAAATCTCAATAGGTGAAGTTGCAGAAGTCATAAAGCACTCCTCTTTAGGTAAAGCACCGGGCCCCGATGGCCTCTCAGCTGAATTTTTTCGCCTAATCAGAGATGATATAAAGGAAGATCTGACTTCTTTGTATAATCATATCATAAGGAAGGGAGAATTCCCGGCCACAGCAAATGAGGCTTTTATTAAATTAATACCAAAAGAGGGAAAAGATCCTAAAGATCCAGCTTCGTATAGACCCATATCATTACTGAACCAGGATTTTAAATTCCTCTCGAAAATTTTGGCAGGTAGATTGGCCTTAGTCCTCCCACGTTTGATACATGGCTCCCAGGTAGGATTTGTCTCAGGAAGAAGCGCAGTAATAAACATCAGACGTACACTAGCCATAATGGAACACTGCCGCTTGGGGAACCAGGCGGGGGGATCGGAGGCCTTCTTGGCATTAGATGCCGAGAAGGCCTTCGATAGTATTGAGTGGTCTTGGCTGGGGATGGTATTGAAGTCTATGGGATTTGGGGGAGAATTCATGTCATATATAAAAATGATGTACACAAACCCTTCTGCAATAGTATCATTATTGGGGGCAACAAGTGACGAGTTGAAACTGGGCAGAGGTACGCGACAGGGGTGCCCATTATCACCCTTGTTATTCAATATAGCGATAGAGCCCCTGTCGCGGTCCTTTCACCAACACAATGTCTTTCAAGGTATACAGGTGGGCACAAAGTATGTCGGGTCAGCTCTATTTGCAGATGACATTATGTTGTACCTGTCTAATCCGCAAAGAGACTTGGGTAAGATAATTGACCACATCAATAGATTTGGGGATTGCTCTGGATTATCTATTAATTACCACAAAAGCGAAGTCATGTTCTTAGGAGATGTAGGCCCTACGCCTTGGTTGAATAAGCTTAAACTTAAACTAGCCCGGACCCAGTTAACATACCTGGGAATTAAAATACCAAAACATATTAGTCAGCTATATGGCCTCAATATTTCTCCAATTGTAGACAAAATCTTAAAAGAACTTGAAGGGTGGGCTAAGCTACCGCTTTCTTTAACGGGTAGAATACACCTTATAAAGATGGTAAGCTTCGCTAGACTCTTGTATCCTATGCAGACCTTGCCACTTTTGATTAAACACAAACATATAAAAGCAATGGAATCGGCCTTTGTTAAATTCATATGGGCAGGGAAGAAGCCTAGAATAGCATTGGGTAAGCTGAAGTATCAGATAGATAAAATGGGCTTAAATTTCCCGGATATTAGGAGCTATAACTTGTCATCTATATTTAGACATATAAGAGATTGGCTGGGAGACACCCAATATTATACTCCTACTCCACTAGATAAAGAACTAATTGCTCCATTCTCATTACCTGGAATTTTGCACACTAGACTACGGCTACTACCCAAACACATAAGATCTAATGTCCTATTTAGAGATACGATAATAACCTGGAGAGAGGTAAGGAAGAAATTTGCATTACCTGGACTGCTTTCCGGTAGACTCCCATTGAGAGCAACTCCAGACTTCATACCTGGTAACATACATGGGGCATATAGTACATGGGAAACGTCTGGGGTAACTGTATTAGGAGATCTGCTCCGAGAGGATGGAACTCTTATGTCATTTAATGAAGCAGTTAGCAGCAAAAACATCCCTAAAGATCACCAATTCTACTATTCACAGATCCAAAATTATGTGAGAAGTATATTAGGAGGTAGGCGATCGGTAAGCATTAATGGTGAGTTTGAGAAACTACTACTGCACTCAAAAAACAAACAGAGTCTTTCCCAAATATATTCCCTAGTAAGGGAAGTTAGAACAGTGAAACCATCCTATCGGAAGCATGCACAGAAATGGTCAGCACTAATTAACATAACGGAAGAGGAATTTGATAAAGCGGTAAGAGATGGGTGGAAAGCGGTCAGGAAATGCATAGTGAATGAAGATTGGAGAGAAATGTACTTTAAACATGTTCACAGAGCATATATACCCATAAAAGGACCATACAAACATGACTTGGCGTTGTCCCCTTCTAAGTGTCCCAAGTGTCCAGATGTGTCTCCTGATTTAAATCATATGATGTGGTTGTGTCCATCTATCCAAATGTTTTGGGATCAAGTGTTAGTATTTGCGAGATCCATAACCACTCTCTCGAGAAAAAAAGACCCCTTATTGTGTATATTTCATAGTTTTACGTCATCTGAAGTGGATAAAATAATGCCATAAACTAAATTTGAGCATTTTTTGCTACTGGCGGCTAAGAAAGCAGTACTGAAACAGTGGTTAGAAGAAAGACCCCCGTCCCTTCCTTTGCTTCAAAGTATCCTGAATCATCTTATTCATATGGAAAGGCTAAATCTAGATAAATTCTCGTACAAATCTATACAGAAGTTCTTTAAAATATGGAGGAAATATGTTGAAAAAATATTTAACAGAGAGCAAATTATGGATCTGATGAAGCCATTGGAGGGAACGGAATGGTACTTAAAACAAAAGATTGGGGGATATCTGGGTTCCTTGGAGGTTTGAGGGTGAAGGAGGAAATGGGTGGCGGGCACACGGCACAGTAGGGCATGTAGGACTAGGTTGTTAATGTTAAAAAAAAAAAAACAGAAAGTTTTGCTTCTTAGTCTTGAATATATCAGTGTATAATCTTCTTTTTCATAATATATGAGGTGGATATGGGTGATTAAGTGCCGCAGGAATACCTACTATTATATTACTGATACAGCTACTTTGAATAGAGCAAATAGGTTGATATGGACTACTGAAAAGGACGTTATACATGGAAATATGATGTAACTCGAATGTTCATTGAAGAAAATGGTATATAACTGACTAATGTAAGAAGCAAAGATAAAACAAAGATTGTTGTAATTTTCTTTTTAATATACATCTGTCATGTATTTATGTACAATCTTCAATAAAATATGTTTAAAAAAAAAAAAAAAAAGATATGAAAAGACACTGAAAGGCGCAATGGTAAACATGATTTATCAGCCAGGGTATTGGTTAGCAAATAATGGTTGTCTGACATTGCATTTTTACTACAGAACATTAATGATCAGCACAATCTGCTTGGCAAACTTCCTTAAAATTAGCATAAAAAGAGCGGTTTCATTTTCTTTCGTATTTTTCACAATACAAGGAGATGTCATTATAGCGTGAACACTGACTTGCTAATTTATTAGCATTCATATTATAGAATAACATATACAGTGTCATCCAATTCCATTCAAATGTGCACACACAGACTTATTAAAATGTTCTTCAGATGCAATAGGATAAAACAAACAAACAAAAAACAAAAAACAGAGACATATTTTTGATAGGCCAGAGGCAGCAATACCCATTTGCTTTGATGTTATAAACATTGTAGAATTCATTCATCACAAATGTGATAAGAAAACAGAAAAAGGACATTAGTATTTATAACAGTGGGTTTATACCCCATGGAAGTCTGATAAAGCTAAAATTAATTTACTGGATATAGTTTTACTTTTTTTTTTATTTGTGTTGTATGTTGTGCAAATATTTTTCAATATTTAATATAGAACCATGATGCAATTTGTTAAATCTTTCTATTATTTGTCCCCTTTTTTCTCTGTTTGCTTAGAAATGGAACATAAACTAATCGAGCTAACTAGTTTTGTTGTCTATCTGTTGCAATGCGTAATAATTCTGCATGTGAATTCACATCTCTGCATTGTAACAGATCTTATGTTATTCTAACTCACTACATGCAGGCTCGGAATTAAATTGTATGGTGTAACATGTGCAGTGTCCATAGCAATTCACACACATTTATACTGTGTGCATTATGCAATTTGCACAGTGTGTATCCACCCTAAGGCCCCATTCACACTTAGAAGCGCAAAACGCTAGCGATTTTTGCCTGCATTTTGCGGGAGTGATTTTTCCATGATTTCACATGAAAAAAAAATCATTGGACAGTGCAGCGATTACTCAGCGATCGCGTTTAGCGCTTCTATAGCACTGAAATTGCCTGAAAATGGTGCAGGCTACGAGTTTGCGTTTCACGATTTGCGTGATTTGTGGCGATTAGTGCAAATCGCCCAAGTAAGAACGGGCCCATAAGGTTTTATTACACTAGCACTTTCGAAAACGATAGCGTTTGAGCATTTTGTCGAAATCGCCGGCAAAACGCTCAAGTGTGAATGGGGCCTGAGGCCGCATTTACAGTAGGCGTTGCGTTCCCTGTGATAGCAGGGATGCAGCGGGAATGCGTCACCGTACGTTATTTGCACAGTTGCACACAGTCAAGCATGTAGTAAATGAAAAGTATACTTCACTGTACTGTTAACGGCGGGGATGCTATGCTGTCAATGCACTGCATACAGTGTGTTGAGGTACCTTACTATGACCAAATGCAATGTCCGCACAGTGAGTGTTGTAAAGCTTTTGTTTTGCAATGCGATGTTCCATGTTGCAATGTTGCCATTACGACACACTGTGAACCTGGCCTAAATGTACCACCTGGCCTAAATGTAACATCTGCATGCTGCCCCACTCAGATGTACATGCACAACACAAGCATCTTACCACTGACACTAACCCTCCCCTCTTGGCTCTTAAGGGTAGGAACACTCTAGGCAGAATCGCACATGCATTTTCCACTATGTTCCACTGTGCTATGGAAAACACATATGCGATTCTGCCTAGTGTGTTCCTACCCTAACACTCCCCTATTCCAACACTAACCTCCCCACTTTCTACTCCAAACACTAACTGTTCCCCTCACAATTTCAGCTAATTAGTTTGAGCACCAGATACACACAGAGCCACCAGGAAGACCAATTCATTTTTGCCCATTCTAGGCTACAATTCAATACTGATGGAAAAGCAGTTTAGCTTCTATCTGCAGACTGCACTACTGTTATTAGAAAAATTAATTGTCCCTGCATACTGGAGTTAAGTAGCTGAGTTACCCGAAATACCAGAGCTTTAGGGCCGGTTCAGACAGATGTCTTCCAGCATCACGTCCTGCGGCATCTCATTCGGGGGCTCACGCGGTCTTTCGACAGTGATCAGCGGCATCCTGTCGCGATCAGCATTTTTCGGGGACATGAATTTGTGGTGGTTAATTGACCCTGAAGCCGCATCGGAAGGCCACGTTCGCGCAAAGATACCCGCCACCTGATACAAACGCTCCCATTCACTTGAAAGGTACATACACACATTAGCTGAGACGGCAAATCGTGAGTTCTTTGGCCGACAATAGTTTACCTTTCTAATGTGTGTACAACAGATGGCGACATTGCCAGGGTCCAACATGTTGGATAAATACCCGAGCACGCCCCATCTATGGGAAACTGCTCCGTTATGCGCTTATCATTGTCCCTTTGACCCCCCCTCCATAGTCATAGAATGCATCGATATGCTGAAGGTTAGGGATGTGTCTTTACAGTATCAGTCCCTGGACCGGGAATTATTGCCTGAAGGATTGTTTCCTGATCTCCAATGGGCAAAAGTAATCACAAGTGTGTGTGGTGGGTGTGGGTGTGTGTGTGTAATACTTTAGTAACTTAGTGCCTAAGACAAACAGCAAGTTAATAAAACTAAAGAGCAAAGAGTTGCAACAGATATTTCTTAAGTTTTCAAATAATCAATTAGTCTAGTCTTTCTTCCTGTCTGGGTTAATGACTAGTGCATTAAAATGTCTTGCTTAATCTGATTTAATTCTTTGCAGTTTTCAAAAGGCTGACTGGATGGTTGTAAACTGCTCCATTATTACTGATATGGAAGTCAGCACAGTGTGGGCTGGCATATTAAATTAAATATTGTGTGCGTAAGATATTTTTTTACTTGCCTATCCAGATACTATGATCTTGCATCAAACTCTGGACTGCATTTGGCAGAGTTAGTAAAACTGAGTATGACTTTGATCTTTAAACACTGCTAAAGGACCCTTGTAAAGTAGCTCTGAAGTAAGGGAAATATAAAGGCTGCTATATGTATTTATTTTTAAAGTGACACTGCAGCGAGTGTCCCCTGATCCATCTAGCAGTGAGATAGATTCAGGACTCAAACCCACTAGAGTGATTTTCTGAGCATTTAGGGAGCGATTCAAACCACTAAACCCTCAGCTAATGGGCCAAATTCCACTGGAGCGATTGCGCTTACTAAATCGCAAAACATGCAGCATTTTTCGCATATAGCGTTTCTGCAATGTAAAGTATATAAACTACACTTTATAGAGAATTTATGTTTGCATCAAACCAAGTAACACCTGACAAATCTAGCTTTGCAAATTTGGCCTAATTGGCTACTCATGAGACATAGCTCATGCAAATACTGTATGCATTTGCTTTCGCATGCCAAAATTTGCATGGTTAAAACTAATACCGCAAAGCAGTTGCCCTGCGGGAATTAGTTCATGCTACATTAGCACTATCCAGGAGCGCCACGGGGAGGCTTCCCAATGCCCCCATACAATCAGGGTGCCGCGGGGCCCCAAGCTCTCTCACTGTCTGGAAACCAAAGCAGCATCCCAGAGGGGGATGCTGGGAGGTGCAGGCAACCCCCCCAAGCGTGGCCAGTGTCAGGAAGAGCCGCCCGCACCTGCCTTCCAAAATTAAAAACAGTCACTTATCTTAACGTCCATTGCATTCTGCTACATGAGTGTGACTTGGGAGTAAACTCATAAGAAAGGAGTGAAGCATGGGCCACTCCAACCTTTGGAGCTCAGAGCTGGCTTTCACACAACACTCCAAGTAGGGGGGGCAGGCGTAGACAGCTCGCTCCAGGGCTCTCACCTCCTAGACAAAGCCATCCATCACCTGCCTCCAAAGCGGGATAGAAATGAAACACTACACTTTATAGAGAATTTATGTGTGCATCAAACCAAGTAACACCTGACAAATCTGGCTTTGCAAATCTGGCCTAATTGGCTACTCACGTGACATAACTCATACAAATATGCATATGCTTTTGCATGTCAAAGTTTGCAGGGTGGAAACTAATACCGCAAAGCAGTTGCCCTGCAGGAATTAATTCATGCTACATTAGCCCTATCCAGGAGCGCTACTGGGAGGCTTCCCAATACCCCCATACAACCAGGGTGCCGCGGATAGTGCTAATGTATCGTGAACTAATTCCCGCAGGGCAACCGCTTTGCGGTATTAGTTTTAACCCTGCAAACTTTGGCATGCGAAAGCAAATGCATATTTGCATGAGCTATGTCTCGTGAGTAGCCAATTAGGCCAAATTTGCAAAGCCAGATTTGTCAGGTGTTACTTGGTTTGATGCACACATAAATTCTCTATAAAGTGTAAAGTATATAAACGACATAATCTCTCGTCAAAACCTGCACTGAGCGATTTTGCTAGCGTTTTGAAGTTACTGCACACTGTAACAAAATTAAAATGAATTGAAAGGACCAATCAGAATTAAAAACGCTAATCGCTACACAACACAAGGCAAATTGAATACACTTTTTAAAGTCGCTACTGCAAACGCTCATGAAATCGCTTGCAAACCGCTCATGCAAAACTCTAGCGATTGCGATTAGCGATAGCGTTTTGTAGTGGGTTCCAGGCCTTCTTCTATGTGTTCCTTGAAGGGTGTGACATTTATAAGTCTGAATGCTGTATTGTATGATTGGCTCACAAAACAGACAACCCTTCTCAGTGCGGGGAGCTACCTGAAACTGATAATGGGATGGTGCACACCGGCGGTTTGAGATTTTTGCCAAGCCGCAAACGCGCCTCCTGCTGCACGGTTGCGGTTTTCGGAAGCGTTTCGTCCTCAATGTAAAGTATAGGAAAAACGCAAACCACTCTGAAAAACGCTACTTCAGAGCAGTTTGCCAGGCGTTTTTGTTACAGAAGCTGTTCAGTAACAGCTTTTACTGTAACAATATGTGTAATCTGCTACACAAAAACGCACCCAAAACCACTAGGTATGTTTAGAAAACCTCTCTAAACATACCTAGAATCGCTCTGAAATCAGCTCCCAAAACCGCTAGCATATTGCGGATCTGCTAGCGGTTTTGGTGTGCACTGGGCCTAAAATACAGATTCTGCTACATGATTCTCTAGAATCATGTATTCATCTTCTTATATAAATTCAGAGCCAAATTAAAGATACATTTTATAGGTATTTTTATATACATTTAATTTATGTATTAATTTATTACTTACAGTATTAGAATA
Source organism: Hyperolius riggenbachi (assembly GCF_040937935.1). Taxonomy (NCBI): domain Eukaryota; kingdom Metazoa; phylum Chordata; class Amphibia; order Anura; family Hyperoliidae; genus Hyperolius; species Hyperolius riggenbachi. The sequence continues at coordinate 236,023,620 of NC_090647.1, read as the reverse complement.
TTTTTATAATTATTTTAAATTACAAACAACAAATATTACAAGATAATGTTTTATATTCGGAGTTCTCGCTGAAAACGAATAAGATAAATAGAGCTGATAAAGGTGGCCATGCATCAGGAGACTTAGATTATTATAATCGGATAGGATGAAAATGGGGACACGTAGAGGAGGCACTTGGAGGAGGAGGAGGGGGACACATAGGGCTGAGTGGGGGACACTTGGGGCAGACAGGGGGACACTTAGAGGGGGACAAGAGGACACTTAGAGGGGGACAGGAGGACACATGGGGAGAAAGCAGGACACCTGGGGGTGACAGGGGGACACTTAGAGGGGGACAGGAGGACACTTAGAGGGGGACCGGACAACACATGGGGAGAAAGCAGGACACCTGGGGGTGACAGGGGGACACTTAGAGGGGGACAGGAGGACACTTAGAGGGGGACACATGGACATGAAAGGACGACACATGGGGAGAAAGCACGACACCTGGGGGTACAGCACTGACACCATGGGGGGTGACAGGAGGACACCTGGGGGAGACATGGGGACACAGGAGGGCACCATTTGGGGGAGGTCATGTACAAGATGCTCCTGAAATATGGACGCACCAGGTTTAGTTTATATTTTCTTTCCCTGGTTTTTGCCCTCTAAACCTAGGTGCGTCTTATATTCCGGAGCGTCTTATACGACACAAAATACGGTATTTGTGTTAAAATCCTGTGTATTTATTGCTGTTAGCAGTGACTTTCCAGTCAAGTCAAGCTTGTACGATAATTTCTAGGGTGAAGATGTCACAACAAACAAGGAATAAGGCTGCCTGCTCCTAAACAGGAGATGGAAGTCATCTATCAGGCACAGCAGACTCCTAGCAACATCATTTTTAGATCATGTGACTCACAGCCAGCTGAAAGTGGTGGCTCAGTATAACACAGCGAGTGTGTATTTTTGTGGTTCAGAAGTGATGGAAGTGAACAAATGTTTAGCTACTGAAGTGCAGCCAAGCCTTCCCTGGAATGCAATGATAATTTCAGCTCATGCATTGAAAATGTCACAGCTAAGAAAATAGTAATTACAGTTCTCATCCTTTGGTGGTATCATTGCTCTCAAATGGACTACTAATAAAATGCACACTTATGTCATTTAAAAATAGCAAATGACCTTTCTGTTTCTTGCACCTCACATACATACATTTTCGTGCTTGTGCATGCTAAAAACTTTACAGTTTAAAGATGAACTCCAGTGAAAATAATGTAATGAAAAAAGTGCTTCATTTTTATAATTATTATTTATAAATGATTTAGTCAATGTTTGCCCATTGTAAAATCTCTCCTCTCCCTCATTTACATTCTGGCATTTATCACATGGCACGTTTTTTACTGCTGGCAGGTGATGTCTGTGGAAAGAGATGATACATTTTTGGCAGTTGGAAACAGCTGTTATTTCCCATAATTCAACAAGGCTCCCGCAGTGTGATGTCAGCACCCTGGTGCTGACATCACACTGTGGAAGGGGGGGTCACTGCAAAATCAGCCATACAGAGCCCTCGGATGATCCGTTTGAGAAAAGGAAAATATTTCTCATGGGAAGTTTCATCCTTGGTTGCGGGTTCTCTTTAAATATAACTAGAGGTTAATTAGCATTAAAAGCAACTCTGAGGGCTCGTGCACACCGAGCGGGTTTTCAGGCGTTTTTGCAGCCGCTTGCAGCTGCGGATACGCTGGGTAATGTATTTCAAAGGGGTGGGTCACACCAGAGCGGGAGGCGTTTTGCTTTAACACATTCTCCCGGGCTGAGGCATTTTTTGGATTGCGGAGGCGTTTCTGCCTCCAATGTAAAGTATAGGAAATACGCAAACCGCTCTGAAAAACACCAGTTCAGAGCGGTTTTGCAGCCGTTTTTGTTACAGAAGCTGTTCAGTAATAGCTTTACTGTAACAATATATGAATTCTGCTACACCAAAACCGCAAAATGTTAGCTGAAACGCTCCCGAAAAATAAGAAAAAGCGTTTCAAAATCTGCTAGCATTTTGCGGATCTGCTAGCGGGTTTTGGTGTGCCCCAGGCCTAACACACCAAAGTTACTCCAGTGGCTTATGCTTCTATGGTGGATTAAATGTCTTCACATTCACTGTAAATGAGTCTTTCTATACTTTCGTAACATCTTATAGCTATGCCTTGGTTAACACACTTCTCCTCATCTTCAATTCAAATGATGTGGGACTGGCATAGTTTCACCAAGGGATTATAATAACTGCATCCATTCTTATAATTGCTGCATTCATTCTTCTGTGCAACTGTCATACAGAACAGCTAAAAAAGTGCACGCTAATTTGGGTGCCTGCTATTATAGCGTGCACCCTTTTGATGCCAGGGGTTAAGGTTAGGCAGGAGGTAAGGTTATGGTAATGTGGCTACAGGGATTAAAGGTTAGTTGCCCACCAGGGAGGATAAGGTTAGGCAACACCAGAGCAGGTAAACGGGGGGGGGGGGGGGGGGGGGGGGCTAGGGGAGGATTTCTGTATGACAGTAGGGAGATTTTAGGTTATAGTAAAATATCGGCAAATATTACCTGTATTTCACTATACGAATAAAGTAATGGAATACCAGTAATTGGCATACCAGTAAATTTACCAGTATTTGAATATTGGCTATTTCCTTTTTTTAACAATAAATGATGTTCGGCAAAGCCAGTCCTGATTTCAGCACCTTCCTAAATGTATGCATGTCATACTCCATTCTGGGACTGTGGTATATTTAAAACATGATTGCAGTTTAATGCCTTGGTTACAAAAATGACATGGATGGTTGAAAGAAACACTAATTAGATATAATTTGTTATGTGATTTTCCTTATTAACCACTTGATGACCCAGCCTTTACCCCCCCTTAAGGACCAGCGCTGTTTTAGCTGCTCTGTGCTGGGTGGGCTGTGCAGCCCCCAGCACAGATCAGTGTGCAGGCAGAGCGACCAGATCGCCCCCTTTTTTCCCTACTAGGGGGATGATGTGCTGGGGGGGTCTGATCGCTCCTGCCTGATGGGTGTTGCGGGGGGGGGGGGGCACCTCAAAGCCCCCCTCCGCGGCAAAATTCCCCCCCTCCCTCTCCTCCCTCCCTTCCCTGGAGATCCGAGGCTGCACAGGAACGGATCTGTCCTGTGCAGCCTCTAACAGGCTCCTGCCTGTCATGTGTCAGCGATCCCCGGCCGCTGATTGGCTGGGGATCGCTGATCTGGTACAACACTGCTACTGTTAGCAGCGTTGTACAAATGTAAACAAAGCGGATTATTTCCGCTTGTGTTTACATTTAGCCTGCAAGCCGTGATCGGCGGCCCGCAGGCTATTCACGGAGCCCCCCGCCGTGAATTGACAGATTAATTAGCCTGCAGCCGGCGACGCAGAACTGCGTCGCTGGTCCTGCAGCTGCCACTTTGCCGACGCGCGTTATGAGTGCGCGGTCGGCAAGTGGTTAAAGCTGTTGTTCAGACTGAATGATAAGGGCTTTAATATGCAGCGGCAGGAAAGGTTTTTCATTGCAGGGACGGTCGTAGTCAGCCAACTTCGCTACACTGGAACTACTCATAGTTTTACACAATTACGCTTCGCCAAACTACGACTTCGAAATCATATATTCGCTTTGTATGCATTTTGTAGAATACGCGTTGAAAATCCGCAATTACACGTAGTGCGAAGCGTAGTGTATGGGGATGCTTATGCCTGTATGCAGAAAATGTTACGCATTCATTCCTCTTTAGATGCTTATCCTGTGAACTCTTCTATGCGTACATTCCCCTTTCCAATGCGTAAATTTGTAAGCATACAATCGTACGCGGAAAAATAGACACGAGTAATGCATACGTAGTTCACTACGCAATACACATGTTAACTACGCATATTAAGCGTAAGCTACGCGTAGCGGTACTTCGCTTCGCGTAAATTCGTAAGCGTAGGTCTGCAACTTCACCTACAAACTACGATGCGTAGATGCTAACTACGATGCGTAAATTCGCACTGGCGTAGTTTCTGCTCATCCCTGTTTCATTGTGAAAATGGAGAATACTCTTCCCTCAGATCAGGTGTTACTGGAAATACCATACATAACTTTAAAAAGGATTGGGTTTACAAAATACAGAGAAAATCATACATTTACAGCAATAATAAGTAGCAGAATTTTACCCAACTGCTTTTTATTCAGCTGCTTTTCAAGATGGAATGTACTCCCTTTTAGGGATGATCGGAAAGTGTAATTTCCGATTCCGCAGAATTCCGGAATTCTGTCAGCGCTAAATTCGGTAACCGTTACATTCCGTTGGAATTTCGCGTAATTCCGCATTCCGACGGTAAAATTTCAGTAATCTCAATTGAAACCTCCTTTTTGATAAATCGTAGGCCATGGGACCTAGTGGCTGTTCCATGGGTCATTTTTTTTTCTTTTCAGCAGGAGTTGTTGCATAAGTCATGGGACCTAGAGGTGGTTCCACGGCGGTCATTATAAGTTTGGTTTGGAGCAGCAGTCGTTTTCGCGTAAGCCATGAGACCTAGAGGTGGTTCCACGGCAGTCATTATAAGTTTGGTTTGGAGCAGCAGGAGTTGTCACTTAGCCTATGGGACCTAGAAGTGGTTCCACGGAGGTCATTACAATTTTGGTTTGGAGCAGCAGAAGTTGTCGCATAGGCGATGGGACCTAGAGGTGGTTCCACGGTGGTCATTATAATTTCGGTTTGGAGCAGCAGGAGTTGTCAAGTAGGCTATGGGACCTAGAGGTGGTTCCATGGTGGTCATTACAATTACAATTGGTGCTGAAATAATTCCGATTTTCATGCAGAAATCCTTTTGGTTGGTATTTGTTAAGCCTCTAATTACTGCTGAAATTCTAATTTTCTTGCAGAAATCTTGTTGTTTTCACTTTAAGCTTCTTCTAGTCTTCCTTGTGATTGGATTAAAAAAATCCGGATTCCGACGGAATTACGCAAACCAATTCCAGAATTCCGTCAGAACACTATAGCAATTCTGTTCTGATGCGACGGAACAGAATCACCAATTTCCGACCGGAATCGTGGAAAACGGAATTCCGCGGAATGTGGTGAGCATCCCTATTTCCTTTGAAGCAAACTGGCCCACGCTTTTTTTTTGGTGTGCCTTTCTCAAGAAGATCAACATGGCTTTATGAGTATATTTTCTTGTATTAAATGAACTCCATGAACACAGGCAGTGGCCTAACAGTAGCCTCCGTGACCCCTGCCATCATGGGGGGAGGGGGAGCAGAGGAGCTGGGGACTGGAGGGCCTTCTCCTATACTTAAAGTACTCCTGAACTGGGTTTTGAACAATACACTTTTCATAGAGTTGTATCTGTGATGCTGTGACATATGTCACAGCACCGTCCTCCCCCTCCAGCACCACCTGTGATCCTGCTCTGCTCAGCCATAATATTCAACTGAGCAGAGCGTTAATGATGGGTGGGGAGGAAATGTCTGTTCTTCTCTCTGCCTGCTCTTAGTTCCACCCCTGTATAGCTTATAGTACCTCATATGTGTTACTTAGTGTTGGGCGAACATCTAGATGTTTGGGTTCGGGCCGAACAGGCCGAACATGGCCGCGATGTTCGGGTGTTCGACCCGAACTCCGAACATAATGGAAGTCAATGGAGACCCGAACTTTTGTGCTTTGTAAAGCCTCCTTACATGCTACATACCCCAAATTTACAGGGTATGTGCACCTTGGGAGTGGGTACAAGAGGAAAAAAAAATTTAGGGAAATGTCTGTTTTCTTTGCACAGGTAACATGCTTTTTGTCGGCATGCAGTCATAAATGTAATACATATAAGAGGTTCCAGGAAAAGGGACCGGTAACGCTAACCCAGCAGCAGCACACGTGATGGAACAAGAGGAGGGTGGCGCAGGAGGAGAAGGCCACGCTTTGAGACACAACAACCCAGGCCTTGCATGAGGACAAGAAGCGTGCGGATAGCAATTTGCATTTTGTCGCCATGCAGTCATAAATGTAATACAGATGAGAGGTTCAATAAACAGGGACCGGAAACGCTAACCCATCACAGATGTTCATTGTTCATGTTACTTGGTTGGGGTCCGGGAGTGTTGCGTAGTCGTTTCCAATCCAGGATTGATTCATTTTAATTTGAGTCAGACGGTCTGCATTTTCTGTGGAGAGGCGGATACGCCGCCGATCTGTGACGATGCCTCCGGCAGCACTGAAACAGCGTTCCGACATAACGCTGGCTGCCGGGCAAGCCAGCACCTCTATTGCGTACATTGCCAGTTTGTGCCAGGTGTCTAGCTTCGATACCCAATAGTTGAAGGGTGCAGATGGATTGTTCAACACAGCTACGCCATCTGACATGTAGTCCTTGACCATCTTCTCCAGGCGATCGGTGTTGGAGGTGGATCTGCACGCTTGCTGTTCTGTGTGCTGCTGCATGGGTGTCAGAAAATTGTCCCACTCCAAGGACACTGCCGATACCATTCCCTTTTGGGCACTAGCTGCGGCTTGTGTTTGCTGCCCTCCTGGTCGTCCTGGGTTTGCGGAAGTCAGTCTGTCGGCGTACAACTGGCTAGAGGAGGGGGAGGATGTCAATCTCCTCTCTAAAGTCTCCACAAGGGCCTGCTGGTATTCTTCCATTTTGACCTGTCTGGCTCTTTCTTCAAGCAGTTTTGGAACATTGTGTTTGTACCGTGGATCCAGAAGGGTATAAACCCAGTAATTGGTGTTGTCCAGAATGCGCACAATGCGTGGGTCGCGTTCAATGCAGTCCTAGGCCGAAGAGGTCATAGCCTAGGGTCACAAAACCTGTTTATTGGGCAATTTCAATGGTGGCGAGTCTGACGTACATAAATCGCAGCAATGGCCGTTAGCAACGTCTGAATCTCACGAAATGTCTCATGCAGGTAGAAGACATATTGTTAGACTTGGGCTCCAAAGATGGGTTCCCTACATCTCTGCAAACCAGAGTTACAGGGCTCCAAATTTGGTAAAATCCCCCATAGGCTTTCATTGGGCCTCCTATTTACAGTTCCAAAATCTCACATCTTTTCAAAGGGCAATTACTCAGCAGTGGCAAATTTTCTAGCATTGTAGGGACCCTTAGGGGGAACATGACTGGTGAGTTTCGGGCCCCTAGGCCAAAGAGGTCATAGCCTAGGGTCACAAAAACCTGTTTATTGGGGCTATTTCAATGGTAGTGATGGTGACGTACATAAATCGCAGCAATGGCCGTTAGCAAAGTCTGAATCTCACGAAATGTCTCATGCAGGTAGAAGACATATTGTTAGACTTGGATTCCAAAGATGGGGTCCCTACATCTCTGCAAACCAGAGTTACAGGGGTCCAAAATTGGTAAAATCCCCCATAGGATTTCATTGGCTCCCTATTTCACTTTCCAAAATCTCACATCTTTTCAAAGGGCAATGGCTCAGCAGTACCAAATTTTCTAGCATTGTAGGGACCCTTAGGGGGAACATGACTGGTGAGTTTCGGGCCCCTAGGCCGAAGAGGTCATAGCCTAGGGTCACAAAAACCTGTTTATTGGGGCTATTTCAATGGTAGTGATGGTGACGTACATAAATCGCAGCAATGGCCGTTAGCAAAGTCTGAATCTCACGAAATGTCTCATGCAGGTAGAAGACATATTGTTAGACTTGGATTCCAAAGATGGAGTCCCTACATCTCTGCAAACCAGAGTTACAGGGGTCCAAAATTGGTAAAATCCCCCATAGGATTTCATTGGCTCCCTATTTCACTTTCCAAAATCTCACATCTTTTCAAAGGGCAATGGCTCAGCAGTACCAAATTTTCTAGCATTGTAGGGACCCTTAGGGGGAACATGACTGGTGAGTTTCGGGCCCCTAGGCCGAAGAGGTCATAGCCTAGGGTCACAAAAACCTGTTTATTTGGGCTATTTCAATGGTAGTGATGGTGGCGTACATAAATCTCAGCCATGGCCGTTAGCAACGTCTGAATCTCACGAAATGTCTCATGCAGGTAGAAGACATATTGTTAGACTTAGATTCCAAAGATGGGGTCCCTACATCTCTGCAAACCAGAGTTACAGGGGTCCAAAATTGGTAAAATCCCCCATAGGCTTTCATTGGGCCTCCTATTTACCGTTCCAAAATCTCACACCATTTCAAAGGGCAATGGCTCAGCAGTGGCAAAACTCACCAGTCTTGATTCCCCTAAGGGTCCCTACAATGCTAGAAAATTTGGTACTGCTGAGCCATTGTCCTTTGAAAAGATGTGAGATTTTGGAAAGTGAAATAGGGAGCCAATGAAATCCTATGGGGGATTTTACCAATTTTGGACCCCTGTAACTCTGGTTTGCAGAGATGTAGGGACTCCATCTTTGGAATCCAAGTCTAACAATATGTCTTCTACCTGCATGAGACATTTTGTGAGATTCAGACTTTGCTAACGGCCATTGCTGCGATTTATGTACGTCACCATCACTACCATTGAAATAGCCCTAATAAACAGGTTTTTGTGACCCTAGGCTATGACCTCTTCGGCCTAGGGGCCCGAAACTCACCAGTCATGTTCCCCCTAAGGGTCCCTACAATGCTAGAAAATTTGGTACTGCTGAGCCATTGCCCTTTGAAAAGATGTGAGATTTTGGAAAGTGAAATAGGGAGCCAATGAAATCCTATGGGGGATTTTACCAATTTTGGACCCCTGTAACTCTGGTTTGCAGAGATGTAGGGACCCCATCTTTGGAATCCAAGTCTAACAATATGTCTTCTACCTGCATGAGACATTTCGTGAGATTCAGACTTTGCTAACGGCCATTGCTGCGATTTATGTACGTCACCATCACTACCATTGAAATAGCCCAAATAAACAGGTTTTTGTGACCCTAGGCTATGACCTCTTTGGCCTAGGGGCCCGAAACTCACCAGTCATGTTCCCCCTAAGGGTCCCTACAATGCTAGAAAATTTGCCACTGCTGATTAATTGCCCTTTGAAAAGATGTGAGATTTTGGAACTGTAAATAGGAGGCCCAATGAAAGCCTATGGGGGATTTTACCAAATTTGGAGCCCTGTAACTCTGGTTTGCAGAGATGTAGGGAACCCATCTTTAGAGCCCAAGTCTAACAATATGTCTTCTACCTACATGAGACATTTCGTGAGATTCAGACGTTGCTAACGGCCATTGCTGCGATTTATGTACGTCAGACTCGCCACCATTGAAATTGCCCAATAAACAGGTTTTGTGACCCTAGGCTATGACCTCTTCGGCCTAGGACTGCATTGAACGCGACCCACGCATTGTGCGCATTCTGGACAACACCAATTACTGGGTTTATACCCTTCTGGATCCACGGTACAAACACAATGTTCCAAAACTGCTTGAAGAAAGAGCCAGACAGGTCAAAATGGAAGAATACCAGCAGGCCCTTGTGGAGACTTTAGAGAGGAGATTGACATCCTCCCCCTCCTCTAGCCAGTTGTACGCCGACAGACTGACTTCCGCAAACCCAGGACGACCAGGAGGGCAGCAAACAACACAAGCCGCAGCTAGTGCCCAAAAGGGAATGGTATCGGCAGTGTCCTTGGAGTGGGAAAATTTTCTGACACCCATGCAGCAGCACACAGAACAGCAAGCGTGCAGATCCACCTCCAACACCGATCGCCTGGAGAAGATGGTCAAGGACTACATGTCAGATGGCGTAGCTGTGTTGAACAATCCATCTGCACCCTTCAACTATTGGGTATCGAAGCTAGACACCTGGCACAAACTGGCAATGTACGCAATAGAGGTGCTGGCTTGCCCGGCAGCCAGCGTTATGTCGGAACGCTGTTTCAGTGCTGCCGGAGGCATCGTCACAGATCGGCGGCGTATCCGCCTCTCCACAGAAAATGCAGACCGTCTGACTCAAATTAAAATGAATCAATCCTGGATTGGAAACGACTACGCAACACTCCCGGACCCCAACCAAGTAACATGAACAATGAACATCTGTGATGGGTCAGCGTTTCCGGTCCCTGTTTATTGAACCTCTCATCTGTATTACATTTATGACTGCATGGCGACAAAATGCAAATTGCTATCCGCACGCTTCTTGTCCTCATGCAAGGCCTGGGTTGTTGTGTCTCAAAGCGTGGCCTTCTCCTCCTGCGCCACCCTCCTCTTGTTCCATCACGTGTGCTGCTGCTGGGTTAGCGTTACCGGTCCCTTTTCCTGGAACCTCTTATATGTATTACATTTATGACTGCATGCCGACAAAAAGCATGTTACCTGTGCAAAGAAAACAGACATTTCCCGCATTTAAAAGACAGTTTTCCCTTTGAAACTTTAAAATCGATTTTCTCAAAAACTATAAGCTCTTTTTGCTAAATTTTTTTTTCCTCTTGTACCCACTCCCAAGGTGCACATACCCTGTAAATTTGGGGTATGTAGCATGTAAGGAGGCTTTACAAAGCACGAAAGTTCGGGTCCCCATTGACTTCCATTATGTTCGGAGTTCGGCCATGTTCGGCCCGAACCCGAACATCTAGATGTTCGCCCAACACTACACGTGACCCGTTCGGCCAATCACAGCGCTAGCCGAACGTTCGGGTAACGTTCGGCCATGCGCTCTTAGTTCGGCCATATGGCCGAACAGTTTGGCCGAACACCATCAGGTGTTCGGCCGAACCCGAACATCACCCGAACAGGGTGATGTTCTGCAGAACCCGAACAGTGGCGAACACTGTTCGCCCAACACTAGTGTTACTGCGCACAACGGACAGGGGAGCTGTGCTTTGTGTAGGTTTGTGGTAATTGAAGTCAGAACAATAGTGTACTAATAGCTGATAGAGAAGATCCGCACCCACCAATAAACATCGGCAATGATGGAGACTGTGCTGGACCAATTTCATTACCAATAGACACTATGAAACTCAGAATGAGAGGGAAAAGAAACAATGATATAACATAAATCTGTAAAAGGTGAAGTGGTAGAAATTGGGAAGCAGGGAGAGATGACAAAGGTACCTTTGATATGGGTTAGGTGGATTATATGATGAATGATTGACCGTTGTACTATCTCAATGCCTATTCACTCTAAGACAGTTGCTCAGAATGCTACACTTTTCCTTATTCTTCTCAACCCTTTCAGGCCCGCCGTAGGTAAATCCCACGCCACACTTGTGGCTGCCCAAGGCTGATGCGGCGTAGGATTTACGCCACCCACCGTTTCTGCTCCCAATGCGATCGTGCGATCGGATGAATTTTGAATGAAAAGCAGTGTTCCATTAATTAGCTGTTAGGTTTCTGTTCATCATTAGCAGCAACAGCAATCAAAGCACATTCTATCAGTCCATTGTTGAATGTGCTTGTACTAATATATACTGTATACAGGCCATTCTCCGAGATCCACCCAGAGTTGCTTAGTTGCTTAACTCTCATGTGACTAAATAGGGGAATAGTCTTGTTCTTTGAGCATATATGATCATTGAGAATATGAAGTTTTACTGGATATTATTAGAATGGGATTTATAACAAGCAGCCCACATTATGAAAACCTTAATAGCCCCATTTCCTTTTTAAACATTTCAGCCCACGGGTACTTTTCGCCTTATGCATCAGAGCAATTTTCACCTCCCATTCATTTGCCAATAACTTTATCACTAATTATCACAATTAATTGATATCTTTTTTTTTCCCGTCACCAACTAGGCTTTCTTTGGGTGGTACATTTTATTAAGAATTATTTTTTTCTAAATGCATTTTCACAGGAATATTATGAAAAAAATTGAAAAAATGCATTATTTCTCAGTTTTCGGCCATTATAGCTTTAAAATAATGCCCATTTGTCCCGGTTATTACACCATTTAAATTATGTCCCTATCACAATGTATGGCGCCAATATTTTATTTGGAAATTGTAAGGATCGGTGTCAGCAAACAGAGAGAATCTGATTATTGGTGATCTGCAGTATCGCCAATAATACAGATGTCATCTGATTATCGATGATCTGCAGAATCACCAATAATACAAGTGCAACTAACCTCCGGACACCTAATACGGTAAATGACAATAACGACAATAATAATTCACAAGATTGTGGAAATATCCACCACACAGCAATTCCTCAGAGGTGTGGTTACCTCTGAATGGGAACCCCGTGTGTGAGATCCTCAAACCAGGCAAAGAGAGGAATCTCTGCTCCTGGCAGTAAGCGTCGCTAGGGCAGGCGTCTTTGGAGAGGCAAGCCTCAGAGATAACCCTACAGTGGGAGACGTTCCACTGAAGGGAGACAGGTCAGACAAGCAGAGGTTCAGCAACAGAGAAGATGGCAGTAGTACAGAAACGGAAGGCTGATTCAGAGTCGATAAACAGGCAGGGTCGGCAACTAGAATCAGATAGGCAGAAGTACAAGAGTGATTAGAGTAAAGAGTAGTCAGGGATAGCCAGAGTCAAAACACAGGTAAATATACAAATACAATCCTAATCTAAGGTGTGACGTCCTTGGTATCAACACCTAGGAAACTGGACTAAGGTCTGAGCGCTAACACGAATGTATTCACGACAGCAGACAAGGAGCAACTGACATCCAGCTCCTTATATGCTGAGAGTCACTCAGCCAGCCCGCCCAGAAGCCCAGCCAATCCGGAGACCTCCTGAGATCAGCTGACTGGAGAGTCAGCTGACCCTCGTACGTAGGAGCTAAAAGTCCTACCACCTCGCGCGTGCGTGCGTGACCCTCTGCCTCTGTGTACCAGAGAGGCCAGGCCCCAGGTCAACGCACGAACGCGCACTGAAGTCTGCCGGCTGGATTGTGGGACCCGCCGCCATGTCGCCAGCCGTGGCGGCGGTGTTCCCACTGCCCTGTGCCAGACGCTCCACATGTGTAGCGGAAACCGCCGGCTGGGAAGCGGAGACCGCCGCTAACCCTTACAGAAATAAAGGTGCATTTTTTTCAGTTTTACAAGCTTATAATTTTAAAAAAAATTGTAATATACCCTCTTCACATGCATATTAAAAAAAGTTCAGACCCTTAGGTAATTATTTTTGTGTGTGTGTGTTTTTCTTTTTTTAATTGTATTTTTTTTTTCATAAAAAAAATTATTTGGGTAATTTTTGGTGTGGGAGGTAAACAGTTAATTTTAAATGTAATAATGTGTGTTTATTTTATTAAAAATGTATGTAGATTAAGTTTTACTATTTGGCCACAACAAAACATTTTTTTAGTCCTGGAAGCGAACACTGTCTCTTCCAGGAAGCATAAGGAGGATGGGAAACGTTTTACTTATCAGAAAGACGGCGGCTTCTGAAAAGAAGCCATCGGTCTTTCTACCAGGGACTTAGATCAATGAATGGGAACTATGGGAACTATGTTCCCATTCATTGATTTCCGGGCTAACAGGGGGCAACACGGGCATGCACACGATCGCACGTGGGAGAGTGCAGCAGCGCAATAGAAGCCACCTGGACGTGACAATCACGTCCAGGCGGCTTAAATGGTTAAAGTGCATCCAAAGTGAAATGATGAGATAGACATGTTTACATACAGTGTCACGCATACAAATAACCAACTTTTCTTTGTTCGTATTGTTTTTTTCTGCCTGAAAGAGTTCTATTTTTAGGTAGGCAAGTTTACAGTGTTAGGTAGCAGTGCTGCTCATCAGGATTCCGGATATCCGGGTAACCCGGATATCTGCACTTTTTTCAGCTATCCGACCAGATTCGGATTCCGGATACCTGGGCCCAAATCCGGATAGCTATCTGCGGATATTTGGGCACATACCGCGGATATCCGCGGATATTGCGGATATCTGGATCCAAAATACTGTAACTAAGGAGATAACGTCCTGGAGCCAATCAGAGGGCTCCCAGCAGAAGCCCTCACAATCAATTACAGAGGGGAACCCTGGCCAGCCCCTCCTGACCTCATTGAGCCAATCAGAGGGCTCCCAGCCTAAACCCTGGCACCCAATCACAGAAAGGAACACTGGCCAGCCCCCCTGTATATTAAGGAGGGCTGCCATGATGAAACATATCGTCTTAGCTTGCTGAATGCTCACTGAGAGACATGCTACAGTGCTGTTGGCCTAGCAAGGGCTGTACACGGTTATAAACCTAAAGATGTTCAGTGATTAACCCCTTCACTACTATCACTACACTATTGTTAAATCGTTAATTAGCTTGATTGATGTCATAGTGTGACAGTCAGAGTGTGTGCTCCAGTGCTGCTGGGCCTAGTAGCAAGGGCTGTATACAGTGATAAGCTGTTTAATGATTAACCCCTTCACTACTATCACTACACTATTGTTAAATTGTTATTTAACTTGATTGATGTCATTGTCAGAGTGTGTGCTCCAGTACTGCTGGCCTAGCAGTGATAAACTGAAAGCTGTTCAGTGATTAACCCCTTCAGTATCACTACACTATTGTTAAATCATTCATTAGCCTGATGTAATTTGTGTTACAGTCAGAGACAGAGTGTGTGCTGCAGGCAGCTGCTATGTGTCTGTGTTGTGTGCTGTGCACAGACCAGGCCAGCTGCTGCCTGCTGGCCAGCTATTAGCCTTAGGTATAGGTTAGGTTGGATATTAGGGGATAGGATTACTGTGTTATTGTGTAGTTAGTACTGTAATACTGAAGTCATTGCTAGTAGTTGTTAGAGTAGTAGTACTACTGTGTTAGCTTTCTACAGAACTGCTGTGCTGTGAGCAGTGGCAGTGTGACAGTTAGTGTGCACTAGTGTCTTCTCCTCTGCTGACTTACTGTCACTCGGAACTTGTCACATTGCACTTGGCACGTGTCACGTGGCACTTGTCCCGTGTCACGTGGCACTTGTCACGTGGCACTTGGCACGTGTCACATGGCACTTGTCACATGGCACTTGTCACGTGGCACTTGCCATGTGGCATTTGCCTAGTGTCATGTGGCACTTGCCACATGGCGCGTGGCATTTTCCACGTGACAGGTGGCAAGTGCCACGTGACAAGTGCTAAGTGCCAATTGTAACATGCCACGTCCGGCATGCTCCTGGCACACATTACACCTGCTGCTGCTTCCTTGCCTTTCTCCTGTTGCCTGTGCAGCTCCCACCGCCAGGCCAGGGTGCCACAGGCCACTGATACCACCTATATTTTACCCAAAACACAATTGCTGCGTAATTTTTTGGAGGTGTCTTGGCTGAAAACTGTCATGTCCCAGTTGTGCGGTTGGACTTTGGACGCAATGTGGGCTGCACGACCGTTGTCTGGAACCTAGGTCTAATGTTAATTGACAGCCATTTTTTTGGGGAGGGGATTTTAAGTCCCCGCATCATCAATTAGTGTTCCCCTTTACAAAATAATGATGCTACATGCCTCATATACCCTAAAAACATTTTTTAAAGCAATTTAAAGGCCACTTCCGTTTTTTCTATGCACATATACCCGAATTTGCCCGGACATCCCGGATACTAAGGTTGGATATCCGATTCGGATAGGAAAATTTTGAAGACGGATATCCGACCTGGTTTGGATATCTGGGTATCCGGATCCGAATTGGATCTGAATTTATAGAAGGGGTATCCGAGCAGCACTATGGTAGGCAGTTTTTCTCCAGTCACACTATAGCATAATACTTACTGATAATGAATTACAGCCATAAAACTCTTGCTTGGCAGCGAACTGCTTTTGAGTGAATGGAATAGATAAAAAAAGTCAATAGTTCATATATTTTAGCTTCTGTAACACTGAATTACTGTATCAGTCTTTCAGTGTCCCAGGGACAATACCACATTAAACCTAACTTTTTTAACTGTGGAACTCCAAAAAAGGAATTTGCAGGAGAAGAGGATTGATACAATTGTTTATCTCATCACTTAGGGGTGAGCAGTTCAGCACTGCACATGCGCAAGTGTTTCTGAAGATGAGCAGATCAGTACTGGGCATGCATGAGTCTGGACTTGCGTATGCCCAGTACTGAACAGAGGGCAATTGTGGAACAAGGGCACAGAGCAAGCACCGAGAAGGCTCTATGGGATACAGAGGCCTCCCTGCCTTGCTTCAGATTCACTTTAACCACTTCACAACTGAGGAGTTTTACCCCCTCAGCATCCAAGCAATTTTCACCTTTCAGCTCTCCTTCCATTCATTTGCCAATAATCTTATCTCTATTTATCACAATGAAATGAACTATATCTTGTTTTTTTTTATCACTAATTAGGCTTTCTTTGGGTGGTACATTATGCCAAGAATTATTTTATTCTAAATGTTTTTTAATGGGAAAATCCTTATTTTTCAGTTTTCGCCCATTATAATGTGTAAATAATGCATGCTACCGTAATTAAAATCCACGTAATTTATTTGCACATTTGTACTGGTTATTACACTTTTTAAATTATGTCCCTATCACAATATCTGGCGCCAATATTTTATTAGGGAATAAAGATGCATTTTTTTTCAGTTTTGCGTCCATCCCTAATTACAAGCCCGTAGTTTATAAAGTAACAGTGTTATACCCTCTTGACATACATATTAAAAAAGTTCAGTCCCTAAAAAAACTTTTTATGTATTTTTAATAATTGTAAATGTATTTTATTTTTATTTTTTTTCACAAAAAAGTAAATGTTGGTAACTATTGGGGAGTGTGGGAGGTAAGGGGTTCATTTAAAATGTAAAAACAGGTCTGCGTTTTAAAAAAATGCTTTTAGATGTAGTTTTACTATTTGGCCACAAGATGGCCTCAGTCTTTTTTTTATGCGTCCTGTAAGCGAACCTTGTATGCTTACAGGAAGTGTACTGAGGATGGGAAACTTTTATTTATTAGAATGATCGTGCAACTTCTCATAGAAGGCGCCGATCATTGCTACGGGGACTTAGATCCATGATTAGGAATTGCTTTCCCATTCATTAATCTCCTGGTGGGCAGATGGCAACG
This sequence comes from Hyperolius riggenbachi, assembly GCF_040937935.1. Lineage (NCBI taxonomy): Eukaryota > Metazoa > Chordata > Amphibia > Anura > Hyperoliidae > Hyperolius > Hyperolius riggenbachi. The sequence continues at coordinate 236,006,757 of NC_090647.1, read as the reverse complement.
TGAACGAGCGCACAAATAAGCGGGAGCGCGTACAGCAGTGGTGGCAGCGGGGGTAAGTATATTTACTCCCCTCGGCATTTAAATGAAGTTTGCAGGGGAGTAGATATCATATACTGTACTGAAGCTGTGAAGTGGTGTACAAGCATTGTAGCTGGTCCACAGTACATTGTAATAATCCTAACAGTGACTTTGTGCTGACCCACTGCCACTAACTCTATTGAAGTCAATTGCTGCCAGTGACAGATTAAAAAGAGTGGATTATTTAAAGCTCCTCATTACAAAACCATGACACTAGTTTAACTGAGCTAGTAACATGTCAAAACTTAATTCAGAAACTAGTAATCTGAGTCAAATTTCCACTTGACTTGCATGAAATCTAAGTTTTACATAACCATCCATTTCCTATACATTTCATGAAGTCTCAGGAAGGGGTAACAACACAGTGCTGGAGGTCTAAGCAATGTAGTTTAAATATGTATGAAGACGGCTACAGAACAAGCATTGTTGGCAGTCACACTTGTAGCCTCTCTCATGTAACTCATTTAAACCAGATTAATGAAAATCTCATGTGTATTTCCTGCTACTGGCACCACCTGTCTTCATTTTGTGCTGCAAAGTTTATCTTTATCAGGCTGAAAGAAGCCTACAACAGAGCAGAGATGATTTGTTGGCAAGAAAGCAAAATGTTATAGTTTTAGGTAGAGATGGGACAACAAATCTGTTGAATCCTTAAATCCCTGGAATCTGTGGAAAGAATCAGGATTTGAAGATTGGATTCCTACTTACCTCTTTGCCAACTTGAATCTAACAAATCCCGCAGCAGTGCTGGAAGTCACAACTGACGCCCTCTGGCATGCGACGTGCGTCCCTGCCACCTTACAAGCGAGACCCAGAGAGCACAAAAGAGAGTTAAATCACCCTTCTGGGATCCACATGTGGCCCATCTTCTTCAATCTAGATGTCCCGTCTCATGGCTAAAAGTTCCGCCTTTGATCACAGGATGCTTGCATGATCACAGGCGGCACTGGTACCATAGAGACAGAACACCTAGGAGGAAGAATATGAATGTGTAAATCCCAAAGAGGTGAATTAAATTCATTCTTCTCCTGCATACTCTGCACTAGAAGGGCCTACCTCTCTCTCTCTCTCTTCTCTCTCTTGCCACATATACTGGGGGGGCTCTCTGGTGACCTATTAGTGGGACCACCCTCTCTGCCTACTTAATACTGGGGGGGCACTCACTACCTATACTTGGGGCGACTCTCTGGCTTCTTATACTGAAGATACCCTCTCTTCTTACCTAATACTAGAGGGGCCCTATCTACTATACTGAGGTGGGCTCTCTGGCTGGGATGGGGAGCTATCTAATACTGTGGGAACCTCTGGCTATTGCAACAGAACAGTGTGCCTAAATGTGGGGTGGAGATTTTCCTATTTCACCCTGAGACCTATTAAGCCTAGAAACTGCCCTGTGAAAGAGAGAGACTGCCCATCACCAGACAAACTGCTGCCGGAGCTGCAGGAGTCCTGAAGCCTGACAAACTGCACTGCTGGAGAGAGTCCTGCTGCATGTCAAACTGCTGCCGGAGGAGAGAGATCCAAGGGGTGGTGGCACTATATATGAAGGGAGGCTGGGGACACTATACAGTTAGGTGATCTAACACAGATCAAAATATTTCTTATATAAAGGACTCAAAATATTCAAGCTGGTTTGATATATATGAGAACGTTTTAGGATACAGATTCAAAAAAATTGAAATTCGTCCCATCTCTAGTTTTGGGTCAACCTTTAACTTTGGCACTTTGCGGCTCAGGCCCCTTAATGACCGAAGCCTTTTTTCCCCATCTAATACCGTGATCACTGTTATTGGCTCACATTTGATCACAGGGAAGGAGACAATGAGGTTAATCAAATGACTTTATGGAAAGCGGTTAGGTATTGATCGCTAAAGGGAGAGTTCAAGAGAGAATAGGTTTAGGTTTAGCGATAGTAAAATGTTGGTAAAAATTACTGATTGTCTACTATCATATTACCCATTGCCCAATAGTAGAATGTTAATAATTTTACCGACATTCTACTAGCGGCCACCCCTGGCATCCCAAATTATTATGGAGCCTTTTTCATATGTTAGCATTTTTCTATGACAATGCTATAGTGTGATAATAATGGGAGGGAATAAAGAATTAATGCATGATAATTACAAAGAGCTGCTAAAATCTGACTTAAAATGTCCTTTTCATGAAAATCAATGAGAAAGAATTTCCGACAAAGATCAATTTTTATCACAACCTTCTCTCTTAAATTGTTTCTGCCATTGAAAATAATTAATTTTATTAGACCACTATAAGGGGAAAGACCTTTGTTGCCTCTATTTTCCAGGCACATGCAGGGATATTCAGAAAACTGCTATTGTAATAAGCTGGTTACATTTCATTAAACATATCAATGTTTCCAGCTGGCAACTAACATCTTGGTCAATCGAACCTCAAATAATTCACTTACTGTACTCACGACCTTGGATGATACACATTGTCTCTGAGATGCTCAGACATGATAAGTAACAGTGTAAGGTTGATTAAGCAAAGAAATTGTGCCTGGTATGCTAGCCTATATCACATATACTGGACAATACTTCACACAATGTCAGTAAAAATAGAGCTAATGTGATTAATAAAAAAATAGATTTTTAAAAAATGTCCATTCAGGTTCACTATGTAGCATTTAAAGAATAATAGAAGCCAAGCCAATAGATCAAACCCTGTGATGACATAGTAGCAATGTTATTAAAAACTGTTCTCTACCAAGCTACAGCTGACTTAACCACATCTTTAAATATCCTAAACAGACTGGCACCAAGTTATTTTAAAATTGATGAGACATTTTACTGAAACTGGTCTGAGGGAAAATGGATTTCTTTATATGTTGTGACACCCTTTATTAAACTTGTCTAAAAGCAATGTAAATATATGGATATATACAGTACATATTCAGTCCAGGCACATCATCCGTCATTCTGTACATGTTATTGTAAATGTCACAATAAACCTTGTAGCCTTCAAGAAGAAAGGGACGGATAAAAAGACAGATGAAAGTGTCATTATCAAAACAAAAAAGTTCTTGAAGAAAGTGAAAGATTTTTAAAACCTTTTTGTAACTAGAACTTTCTTTGAATTGTTGTAAACTTTGTTCTTTTCTCTGATCCGATTAAGTGTTGAGAAAAATGTAACATTTACTGTTCTCCATGTGAAATATTACACAAAAGTTTAAATGGGCAGAACACACATGTCAACGAAACATCAACTGACTCATTCACTTGTAAGGTATGACATGTTGTGACAGTGTACAAGTTATTCTGTCAGCGCTGTGGGTTTTGGTGTTAGAGCTTTTAGTACACAGCAGTCAAAAGCTGACAGTGAGGGCTGGTTCACACCAGAGGGAACTGTGATGTGCTGGCTGATAGTGGACTATCAGGCTACTGCAGTGTCATCCTATGAGTGTATTCCCACAGCAGCATTGTGGTTTTGTTAAACTCGTAAACTTACTGCATGTAGTATTATTTTGGAGTAATTTAGCTTCAATTAATGTGCAAAAATACACATGGCGTCAAAAATCGCTCTGAAAAACTGCAAAATTGCAGTCACTAAGTGCATAGCGATTGCGATTTGTGATGTGAACCAGCATAAACTCAATCACTCCCCCTCCCACAAAATATAGAATACTTTTCCTCTACCGAGTCCTAGTAAGTTCCCTATTATAAGCCCACCCAACATAAAATACATGTTATTCCTCATCATACCCTAATACTCCCTCACCCTTAAAGAGGAGCTGTTAGGTATAAGGTCTCAGAGAAAATAAACACATATATCAGTAGCTAAAGATTGGCTGTACTTACATTACATATGCATTTCACTGTCCACGTTTGGATTTCACAGAATTTTTATATAGTATATGCAGAGAATGATGCTCCTGACAGCTCATGGCAGGCTCCATGTTTGTGAAGCCAAATGTGTCGTCATGTCCTGCCTGCTTCCTGATCACAGAGGAGCTGGTACAGAATAACACAGTGTGCAGTGAATATTAATGAGCCATGTGGCTAGGAACAATAGCGGACTCCTGCAGTGTACTCTGCCCCGAGATTTATCTGTGCTGTGGCTGGACTGAGTTAGAAGCTGCTGAAACTTGATCCCGTCTTCTCCTTAGCAGCCGAGGGGAGGGCCCCAGAATGCTTTGCAGTATGGAATGCGGCTTGCGTCCTCCTTAGGAGCTTAGCTTTGCTGATAAGCACACATCAAATGTAAGAGAGATTTTTATCTTTAGTAATGCCTTTTTGGCTTCTGTCTAAACTGTTTAACACAGGAGAATAGAGGTTTAAATTAGCTTCTGCAGCCTGACAGTTACTCTTTAAATAATCAACTTTCTCTCCTCCTCTCCTATCCTTGCTACTCTCTTTTGCAGCATATAGGCCCTGTAACCTGGCAATAGTATGCATCATTAACCACTTCAGTCTACAGCCCCTTTTACCTTAAAGCGGAATGAAACCTAGAATTTCTACTTTGCTCTAATAGATTATTTACAGCATATTATATACAACCAGCAATTTTTTTTTTACTAGAACAGCATTATCTACACTTCGGATTCCTCCAGCTTTCCATGCAGGGGATTTTTTGGCATAAAGTTTTTTGAGTGGTGGTTGTTTATAATAAAATACATTGGAAGTTCTTTTCAACCTGCCTTCCCTCAGGTGTTCTCTGAGGTGAACTTAGTCTAGAAGAGGGACTTGTGCCCCGGATTATAAAAATGTATTCCATCCAGGGGAGCTTCTATAAGTGCGTAGTACGTACACACGCACTACCGCCAGCAACGATGGGTCTGTCAGACCCTCCCGCTGGGCGGATATTCAGCCGACAGTAGCACGTGTGTACGCGCTGGCGGCAGACTGATAAGGCTGTTTCTGCGCGTACACACGCACTACTGTCGGCTGAACGTCCGCCCAGCAGGAGGGTCTGACGGACCTGTCATTGCCGGCGGTAGTTCGTGTGTATGCACTTTTAGAAGCTCCCCTGCATGGAAAAGATTTTTATAATCCGGGGCACAAGTCCCTCTTCTAGACTAAGTTCACCTCAGAGAACACCTGAGGGAAGGCACGTTGAAAAGAACTTCCAATGCATTTTATTATAAACAACCACCACTCAAAAAACATTATGCCAAAAAATCCCCTGCATGGAAAGCTGGAGGAATCCAAAGTGTAGATAATGTTATCTTGTGTTTGATTGTATCAAGTGAGGAATGTAAACAAACTCTTCTCTGACACTGCCGGGTCTCCTAAAGACAGTGAGACAATCAGAAAGCATCAGAAAGCATTTATGCTTAAGTTAGATGATGAATAAAGCAGTTATAAATAAAATGCAAAGTCAGCGCTCAGAGAAAAAAAAGTGTATTTTGGCAACGTATAATTTCTAAATGAATAATAATACTCATGCACAAAAGCAAGTATGCTAGCCGTATGGCATATAAAAAGTAGGAAAACATGTTTTTATTGAATATTATGTCAGGGTTTTATACCGATTTAACGCCAAAAGCCATTTTTGCCTGCCAGCACTCCTTCTATTCATTTGGCCATAACTTTATCACTGCTTCTCACAGGTGAATGATCTATATCTTGTTTTTTTCACCACAAATTAGACTTTTTGTGGGCGATACTTGTTTTCAGTAATTATTTTCTATGAATTTTATAGGCAATAAACAAGAAAAAAACAAGAAAAAAAGCACTATTTCTCCTTTTCCATCCTCTATAGTTTTAAAATAAACAATGCTACTATAAAAAAAACACCCACTTTATTTGTTCATTAGTCCCAGCTATCACACCATTTAAATTATGTTCCTAGTACACTGTATGGCAGCAGTGTAATATTTGGAAATAAATGTGTATTTTTCAGCTTTTTTTTGCGACCATTCAATTGCAAGCCCTTATGTGCCGAAATAGCAGTAATATACCCTAATGACATAAATATATATAAAAAAAGTTGAGTTCCTAGGGCAACTATTCATGTATTTTTTTTTACGTGATTGTTTGTAACTAGGGTAGAGCTTTGGAAGGGATTAATTGTATTATTTTTTTTAATAAAAATATGTGGTGTGTGCAATTTAACTTTTTTGCCATTAGATGGTTTACCAGGCTGTGTTTAATTTTTTTTTTTACTTTACTTTTGTTCCGTGTTTATGAAAGGACATGACCCTTTGATCAGGGTCATGTCCATTTTCACTCCAGGCACTGCAGTTGGTTTGGAGAACCCTCGGTTTCCTTGCCCAGTTGCTACTATGGAAATGCCATTGGGCAATAGCAGGGGTTGTGCGGACATGTGCGTGCACCTGCCGCTATAACACTGGACTATAGTGATCCAGATAGTCTGAAGTGGTTAAAGTAAACCTGAACTGAAAATAAACTTATGAGATTTTTTTTTGAATGTGTAGTACTAATGGTAGATAGAACATTAGGAACATAGAACAGAGTCTCATATTTTTATTTTCAGTTAAAGAACTTAATTCTTAAAAGTAAACCTGAGGTGAAAGAACATTTTTAATATATACTTACCTCTTCAGGATATTTCTTTCTACCAGGTATTCCTCCGTTTTGCTGCTGAATTCCATGTTTGGTACTCGGGTCTGTACTTGCTCCCACATGGTTGCGTGTTGCAGCCACCCCTGGAGCATCCTGGACATGCACAGTTCCATTTTTCTCTGAACTGTGCACACCCATGATGCTCTTGGCCATGGCTGCTATGCACAGCCATGCGTGAACACAATAGATAGGGGTGCGCAGAGTGTACTGCACATGTGCCAGGCTCCGACTCGTCCCTGACGTGGGCAAGAATGGGGCATACAGCGGCAAGATGGATGGGAGGCTGGACAAATGAAGTAGCCTGGAGGAGTATGAAGTGCCTCTAGAACACCAAAGTAAGTACCAATATATATGAAAAACTTTTTTTACCTTTAAGGCTGGATTCTAAACAGCAGCCATGACGTCTAATATAATATATTCTTCATTTGGCTGCAGACAGTGGCCTAGCTAAGGAGCTATGGGCCCCGATGCAAGTTTTACATTGGGACCCCTCGATTAACTCTGTACAAAACAATTGATATGACGCACCAAAACCTGCCAATGGCAATTTAAGTGTCAGAGGTGCAAGAAGGGGATGGGGAGTAGTTTGTTAATGATTACCTTTATTCAAAGTATCTATAGAAGTGATTATTATGAGCACAGGACCAATAGAAAGCTAATACTGCAGTTAAGGGAAGGCCCGGATGCAACCTCTGCAACCCCTATTGCTTTGCCCCTGGCTGCAGAGCAAACAGAAGTAATGATACTTTCAACTTTTTAGTTTCTAAAATGATATAAGCAGTGGTGTAGCCAAGGAGCTTTGGGCCCCAGTGCAAGTTTTACATTGGGCCCCTCAAGCATTCTATATGTAACAATTCATATGGCACAACAAAACTTGCCAGGGACATTCACAGTATAAGAAGTGAAAACAGTGGAGGGGAACAATTTGTTAATGATTACCATTACTTAAAGAGAATCGGTATTGTTAAAATCGCACAAAAGTAAACATACCAGTGCGTTAGGGGACATCTCCTATTACCCTCTGTCACAATTTCACAGCTCCCCGCCGCATTAAAAGTGGTTAAAAACAGTTTTAAAAAGTTTGTTTATAAACAAACAAAATGGCCACCAAAACAGGAAGTAGGTTGATGTACAGTATGTCCACACATAGAAAATACATCCATACACAAGCAGGCTGTATACACCCTTCCTTTTGAATCTCAAGAGATCATTTGTGTGTTTCTTTCCCCCTGCATCTCTCATGCACTGAAGTTTCAGGCTGCTCTTTTCTTCCTGCAAACAGCTTTGCCCTTGTCTGAATTTCCTCAGTATGTGAAAGCCCAGCCAGCTCAGAGGACGATTTATCCAGCTTGTAAAAGATAAGAGAGAAGAAAAAAGCTGCCCTAATCTAAATAATACACAGGCAGTGTGCATAGAGGGGCCTGGAAGGGGGAGTTCATAGCAGAACCACAACACTGAAGAACTTGGCAGCCTTCCAGACACAGGCCGACAAGTCTGACAGGGGAAAGATACATTGATTTATTACAGAGACAGTGATAGTATAAAGTGCTGCAGTAAGCCAGAACACATTAGAATAGCTTTTGGAACTTGTAGGATGATAAAAAACAGAATGCAATTTTTGTTACGGAGTCTCTTTAAAGCATATATATAAGTGATAATTGTCAGCATAGCACCATTGAAAAGCTAATGCTGCAATTGAGTTAGGGCCCCTTGTGGTCCCCTCTGGACCAAGGGCCCCAGTGCGGTTTCAACCTCTGCATCCACTATTGCTACGCTACTGTATATAAGCCATGTTTTCTTTGCCAAATAGAAGTGTCATGTTGTCTATTTACTTTTCAGAACATCGGGCTGTATTTGACAAGCTGTTTGTCAGGTTTATTTGCATAAATAACAGCATTATCAGGGCCGGATTTGTACTCTTTACCACCCAAGGCCGCTGTCACCAGTCGCCCTCCTTTAGTATAGGTAGCCAGCTTGCCTTCACACCACAGCAGCCATCAGTGTCACTTATTTCTCAGCTTGTCTCCAGTGCCGAAGATTCCTCTTCCTCTCTGTCTCCAATGCTGCCCAAGTCTATAGCCACTGGCCATAATGCAAATGTGCACAGAGAGCAAGGTGGCCACTGCACAGGCGGCTAGCAACAGAGTACCGTGGATAGGTGCTCATCTGATCTCCCTTCATTGCAACATTTGCACATTTTCAAATGCTGCATAAGTTCAGCCTGCTGCTTTGGTGCCCTTGCTCCTGTGGTGGCCTAAATCCGGCCCTGAGCATTATACAGTATATATATTTTACACTTGCTTTTTAGGAAATTAGAAAGGGACTTCAGATAATTTCTTAGTTGTACTAATACTATCTGTACTTATATTTATCTAATTGTGTTACATGCCAGTTCAGGTACACTTAAGAGGAACTCCAGGTAAAATAATGTAATGAAAAAGTGCTTCATTTTTACAATAATTATGTATAAAGGATTTAGTCAGTATTTGACCATTTTAAAATCTTTCCTTTCCCTGATTTACATTCTGACATTTATCACATTGTGACATTTTTACTGCTGGTAGGTGATGTTAGTGGAAGGAGATGCTGCTTGCTTTTTTGGCAGTTGAAAAAAGCTGTAAACAACTATGGTCTTGACATCCCACTGTGGGTGCGGTTTCACCACAATATCAGCCATACAGAGCCTCCTGGTGATCAGTTTGAGAAAAGGCAAAGATTTCTAATGGGGAAGGGGGTATCAGCTACTGATTGGGATGAAGTTCAAGGGTTTCTCTTCAAGGCCGATTTTTGCAATGGGATGCCATGCGAGCAACTCAGAAATGAGGCTTTACATCATACGACCCTGTGCCATGGTGCAGCAATAGAGTCATATGCAAATCCCCCCTCCTCCCACTGGTGATACTCTCCCTGCTTGGCAGGATGTATGCCACTGGGATTCCCGTTGATCCGGAGATGTATACTGCGTTGCACCGCTCACTCAACGTGCACATTGCCTGCGTTGCTTATTTACTTGCATTACTGCATAATCCATGCAATAGGTCTTTGTGTCTGCATTACAACAATCTGGATACTTCCAGCACGCCACGTCGCATTGCATGAAGTGTGCAAGTCTCCATAAAACTGCGCAAGTGTGCAAGGAGCCTTAATGGTTCTGATCAGACCCCATAATATTAGGACATGAGAAAATTAGGCTAAAGCTGCTCATTAGTTATTTGACTATGACTACAACTATGACTCAACTATTGTTTCTTTCCCTCCTTCTCGGGATTTTACTGCCTGCCCGCAGTATTGATGCTGCAGAGCAGAGTCTTTGCAATGACAGTACCAGAGAGAGCTGGCTGTGAGGAGCATGGTCTACATGTTACAGCACAGCAGGATGGGGGAGAGCTTGGCATGGGCTAGATGGGGAGTAGCAGGGCAGGAGACAGACAAACCAAGGCTCAGCAGCAAGAGGGCAGTGACTCACCACTGGGTCACTTTAATGGTAAGGAGACCAGGATATATTTATGTTTCTTGTCCAGGAGCTTGTAGAAGCATCACAGATATTTCAATCTTCAATCCAAGCAAATCTATAAAAAAGATCTTTGGCTTACTTTTCTTCTGAAATGAAATCCTAGCATCTCTGTGCACAAAATATGAAAAAAATAAAATAAAAATAGAAATGTATAAAATGGACACGTAGCAACCAGAGGCAGAGATTCCAGAGGGAAAACTTTACAAAACTAAATATTCCAATGTGATTTATGCCCAAGCTACCCAGAAATAACAAATAAATACACAGTTCAGCTTCATCACACAAAGTCAAATAGCGATGAAGTGTGAAATATAAAACTGATGATTGATGATCTGCAATACTGATAAATCCAAATCTTAATAAACACATCTAGCATGTTAATAGACCAAACTGAAATTCATTGCATGGTCTTCCAAATACGTTTGTTTGTGTTCTGTCTTGATTTAAAGCGAAGAATGAAATTTCTTACAAATGTCTTGCGACAAGTAGAGTAATAGCAGTCACAGATCACACAAAATATGTGACAAAAAATGATTTGGTTGTAGTACATTAATAAAATCTGAAGCACACAAAAATGAAGTTGAACAAGTTTATCAGCTGATTGCCTGTTTTCTAACTTTGATGCTATAAAATGTGTCTAAACAAGGAACTATGGTACTATATTTGGCCCAGGCGATCTTGCCCCAGTCTTGTAGTCCAAGATACTTGTGGTATTTGTGTGCTTTGCCATAACTTAAGCTGCATAAACATTTCCATTACTAGATGGCTGTGCTCAGCATGCATAGGCTACTGTAGATTAAACACTATGAAGTATTAGCTTCTAGCAAATGTAAGTGCAAAACTTTTTTTTAACAAGTTGCTAACATTTTTTTACACTGGCAAGCATTATCTTTCGAGGTGATTGGTTCGTCAATATTCTGATTTAAGGTGGTGAGAATATACAGGAAGTGTAATTGGAGGCAGGGGGAGGCCTGAATTACTCCAAAGGCATTGTGGAGCCAGAAAGGATGAGTAAGCACTGTACCCACTTATGTCGCAGATGGACCGCGGCAGAGAGTTAACGTACCTGGATGTCCGCCTCTTGCCATACTGCTCCATCCTGATGACACTTCCTGTCTCACAGCATTAATCCTGGCTCAGAAGCAGGAAGTCTCTGCTGGGACCCCCTTCTCAGACACAGACAGGTACAGTTTTGCTTCTTGCAAAACTATGCTCGCTCATCTTCATGACCCAGATAACTGCGAGGTCCCTATATCTCTGTGAGTGCTCTATTGATGGGGTGCAGTGCTGGTGCTCAAGTTTATGTATGGATTACACCGCTGCTTGAAATCTCTATCCATGTGTTTGTAGTTGAAGTTTTTTGGACCATCTACATACTTAGATTCTGCTAAATCTGTCAGGCATATTGGACTATGGTGCGCTTTTCATCTACTTGTAGTTTTGAGGTGTGTTGATTCACGGCTAAAACACTCTGCTTATGAAGGCACTGTCAGCATGGAGATTTATTGTACGTATTTATTTATATGTACCATTTGAGTGACCCTTTAGCAGTGCGCTTTTGTGCAGTTTTATAAATAGAAGGCCTGAGGCACAGTAGTTTCATCTTTCGCATCCATATTTATTTATCCACCAGTGATTCCCCAGATCACTGTTCTTTGGACACATATTCAGACTTGTCTTTGTTGCCCATTATGAAGCCAAGTAAGTTTAATCCAAACGGATTTAGCAATTGGTATAATTTAGTGCCGAGCAATCTTGATTATTTCTCCAATATGTGAAGAGTTGCTCAGAGGCAGTGTTCATGCATTGGAAAGGAGCCTGCCAGCCTTTTGCCCTGATGTATACGTTTTCAACCCATCCTAAGCTTCAATACCATGCTGTATTTGGAAATAATTTATAGTCAATCCTTACAGATGAGCACTTGAAGTTGGCATAATTATATTTATGTATACTGTCACATTGCACATAAATTTAGTCAGAGAGTTGTCTGTAATTGTTGGGATTATCCATGCTGAAATGTCATTTGTGTCTGTTCTTCTCTGTAACAGTATCATCCAACTGTCACATGCAAACAGGAACTCAGTAGTAGGAATCTAACCAAAACTTTTCAGTTAGAGAAAAGTAAGGACATCTGTCAGGGCTTTCTAGTTGTCTGTGTCCCTGTTAGTGGCACTTTCTATACCAAAGACATGGCACATAATTAGATAATTCCTCTTTGGGAGAGGGGATTCATGTCTATGTCAGCTGTACCCAGAGCTAATGTGCCAGTGGAGATTATTCCAATTTCCTTTTCGTTTCTAGGGTAATATTTTGAAATTTACCTAAATGTCTGTCCTGATGTTATTTCTTACAGAAACGGATAGGAACCGGAACTCTCTCCAAAGGAGACATAGGTGAAAATTACTGTGATAAGGTAATTAAATTCACAGATGACACAATGATAACCGGCCTCAGCAATGGAGAGCATGCTTACCGCAGCAAGATTATGAGAATCTTCACCTGGTGCAACAAGCTCATTCTTAATGCAGCAAAGACTGTTGAACTGATTATTGGCTTCAGGAAACTCCCATTCACCCTCCATCCAGACCAGTCCTCATTGATGAGTCTGAGGTCTCCTGGGTACCATGGGTTTAGTTCCTTGACACAATCATAACTAGAAACCTAAGATGGGGGAAGAATACCGACAACAATTCAGAGGAAGACCCAGCAGAGGTTATACTTCCTGTGCTAACTGAAAAAATTCAGAATGCCACAAGAACAGCTGACCAGCTTTTACAAGGCTACCGGTATACCCCAAAGAGTGATTAATGCAGCGGAAAAGATCATAGGTGCTCTCCTGCCACTGCTAGACCTCCTCCATACTACTAGAATGAAGAAGAGGGCCACCAGAATTTCACCTGATCCCTCCCACCCAGGGACACGCTTCTTTGAGCTCCTCCCATTGGGCCACCATTACAGAACCATCCCCTCCGGAACCACCAGGCTCAGGAGTATCTTCTTCCCCCAAGCAGTCCTCCTGCTGAACTCTAGTACCCCCTGCCAGGTCTTTCCTCTTGCTGCACTATTCCCTAACCACCCACTCCAAACTTTCTAGCTTAAAGGGAACTAAGAGCCACTTTTTAGCCTTTGTTTCTAATAACTATAGGAGCTGCCATGTTCCCCCCTCACATTATAGCTGTCAATTATTTATCCACAGGGAAGGTGTTAAGATAGCATCTGGGACTTCTGCAAAGACTTTAAAGAGACACTGAAGCAAAAAAATATATGATATAGTGAATTGGTTGTGTACTATGAATAATTACTACAAGATTAGCAGCAAAGAAAATATTCTCATACTTTTATTTTCAGGTCTATAGTGTTTTTTTCTAACATTGCATCATTCTATAATATGTGCACATTACACAACACTCAGCATTCAAAATGAGTCTTTCAGAGCAGTCTGTGAAGTAATGACCTCTCCTCTAGCAGAGGAAAAGTAAATAGTCCAGGAACAGTTGAGATAAGTCAGATAACAGCCCTCTCCACTACTAAATTAGTCGGAGAGCTTAATGGCTTGTTTGCATAGAGATAACAACTGGAGTTTCTCAACTCTTCCTGTACTGGAAACAATTAGACTGATGTATCTGATCTTAATGTTTTATTTCTTAGCTGTGCTACACATACAAATCATAATATCATAATTTTTTTTTCGCTTCAGTGTCTCTTTAAAGCACATTGTGCAATATACACACACCCCCTGCTTATCAAAAGCTATTTGTTTTCTCTCTGCTAAAGTGTGCTGTAAAATAATTAGTAGTCCTTCTCTCCCTGAAACCTCTGCCAGCCAGGTGGCAGGCCATGGAAGTAGTAGGAAATAGGGTAACAAAGGTTTGTGCCTAACTTTTAAATGAAAAATAAGAGGTAAAATTATTTATTTTTAATAATAAGTCACATTCTAGGCATGCATTTCTAATGTGCTATAGAGATACCCTGGGTGCTTAAAATGGTGCTTGGTTCAATTTAATGCTTGTCCCCTATGCTCTAATTGTATACTTCTAATGCTTGTATCTATGCAATCTCTATTGTAAAAGGTACAATAGAGATTCAGTTCCTGTTTGTCCGTTTTGGATTGGGAAGCACTGCTTTACCATTTTTCTTTTGCAAAAACTTTCAGTTTCGCAAATCTTAAAGGATACATGAGGCAAATTAAATACAATCAGATTTACTTACCTGGGGCTTCCTCCAGCTCCTAGAAGCTTATGTGTCCCTCGCTGCAGCTTCGTTCTCAGCCATTGTCCTGGGGTCCCCACCTAGCGGCTGCGACCCAGCCAGGTTGGTGGCTTCTGCTCATGTGCCAGGACGCGGCCAGGACACTTGCACTTGTGCAGAGGTAGTCAACCTATCCAGGTCAGCGGCTGCTACGATGGGACCAGAGGAGATTGGCTGAGAGTGGCGGATTTGGGCACACATGTGCAATGACCAGCAGGGCGTACATCACTGGGTGAGGGGAGGCCAGGGTGTGCGGGAGGCAGGGCAGCACTATGCATACCGATGTAGTAGTTGAAAACACCTGTGGCTCAGGCACTATAGAAGTGAATTGATCTTCTTCATATAGATGAGTCTCATTAGGCGACTTGGAAAGAGCCACAGCTGTAATTCCTGTAAGTAAGATGAAATGCTCATGTGCTTAAAGGTAATATCCGAGCTGGAAAAAAAATGACACTTACTTACCCGGGACTTCCTCCGGCCCCTAGCAGCCGCTGTGTCCCTCACTGCAGGTTCACTCTCAGCCGCTGGCTCCTGGTCCCCAACAGTGTAAAGGTCAACCTCGCCAAGTCATCCTCTACTACGCCTGCGTGAGCACCACTGTCAATCACTTGCAGGTGGTGTGGAGTGAAGTGCGGACCTGGAGCCTTCCCTCTCCTTAAAGAGAACCTGTACTGAGTAAAATTATTTAAAATAAACACATGAGGTAACTTCAAATGAGCATTACATAGTTACCTTGCCATCAGTTCCTCTCAGAAGCTCACCATTTTCTTCTGACAGTGATTCCTTTCAGTTCTGACAACATTTTCTCAGAACTGAAATATATCAGTTGCTGTCAGTTATATATCAGTTGCTGTCAGTTACAGCTGAAAAAAGAACTGATGTGTCCATGTTTCCCTATGGCTCAAGTGGGCGATGTTACAGTTTAACTGTGTGATGACCAGAAAGCTGTTATGGTGTAATGGCCATTTTCAAAAAGGAGGACGGAGAATTCCATTGATCACAGTGGACAAACAGGACGCAGGAGAGGAAAAATAGATTGAGGAGTAGACTACACAGGAGGTAAGTATGACTTGTGTATGTTTATTTTGACTTTTAATTTTCAGTACAGATTTTCTTTAAAGTAATACTGTAGGGGGGTCGGGATAAAATGAGTTGAACTTACCCGGGGCTTCTAATGGTCCCCCACAGACATCCTGAGCCTGCGCAGCCACTCACTGATGCTTGCCTGCCTCCAGTTCACTTCTGGAATTTCAGACTTTAAAGTCTGAAAACCACTGCGCCTGTGTTGCAGTGTTCTCGCTCTCGCTGATGTCACCAGAAGTGTACTGCGCAGGCACAGACCATACAGTACGCTCCTGGTGACATCAGTGGGAGCGAGGACACGGCAACTCAGGAGCAGTGGTTTTCAGACTTTAAAGGGGTTCTGTGTGGGGGCGCTGAGAGTAAAAAGAGACACTTACCTGTGGCTTTTATCAGCCCCCTGTAGCAGTCATGTCCCACGCCGTCCTCCTCCCATGCGCCGTTCTCCGCTGCTGGCTCCGGTCTAGCACAGCATGCTCTCCAACTGTGGCTGCACGGCCGTGGCCAAGCGCCTGCTAGCTGCCATTCGCGTCATCAGAAGCGTACTGCGCAGGCACAGTACAAGAAGCCTTCGTACTGCGCCTGCGCAGTAAGCTTCCGATGACGCGAATGGGAGCACTCATTATTCGTCTGTGTTAGATGAACAATTGCCCGGTGCCGGCGGCGGGGAACGGCGGATGGGAGGAGGACGGCATAGGACATGACTACTAAAGGGGGCTGATAGAAGCCCCAGGTAAGTGTCTGTTTTTACCCACAGCACACCCCCACAGAACCTCTTTAAAGTCTGAAATTCCAGAAGTCAACCAGAGGCGGGATCGGAGCATCAGCGAGTGGCTGCGCGGGCACAGGATGTCTGCGGGGGACCATTAGAAGCCCCGGGTAAGTTCAACTCATTTTCCACCGACCCCCCTACAATATTCCTTTAAGTATCTGGTTTGTTTTTTATAAGATTCCCATTAGCTTTAACATTGAGGGGAGATATTGTGCATGATTGTATGCAAGTATCAACCTCCATAAATGATGTACATGAAAATGTTGGATTTATTGAAAACAAATTGTCAGAATTTACTGCAGCACAGGTGGATGTTTGTACTGAGCTACAAGATGAAAGTGAAAAGCTCTTCTTTAAAGATTGCAGTTATGAAAGATAGAAACTGAAGGGATAATATCAAATTTAGAGGGATTTCTAAAACAATTACGTCTGACACTTTGATAACATATCTTTGCAGAATAATTAAAGCACTCATACCAGATATTCAGGAGGAAGAATTATTTACTGATAAAGCCCATCATTTACCCAAACCAAATTTTCCTTTCATCCAACGTACTACGGGATATCTTAGCTCACAGTTATTTTTTTCATATTAAGGAAAAATTGATGTCACACTTATATTTTTAATTCACTAGAATGGCTAAATCAATGTAACTGTTTTTGCAGTGTTTATTGGGAAAAAGTAATTCTGATAGAACTGCTAATACTTCTACATTTATAATGGATTTCAGTTCTAGATTATGGGTTGTGATAGATGAAAATTGACCAATAAGATGCCACATCAGCAGAATTGGCTTGGTCTGTTTTCAAGCTGCATAAAATTATAGAAAATTAGCATAAAATGTATCATCCACCCATCCACTTATCTTTGTTGAGGTAGGAGGCCTCTATATTAAAAAAAGAGGAGAGATAGTAATGGCTGAAAGTTGACTGAAAGTTAAATATTTATAATACACCCCACATATATAGGCTGACATTTTTGCCAGGGCCGGATTTACCTTAAGGCATTGTAGGCACGTGCCTACAGGCACATGATGATGGCAAGGCTCTCTCCAAGCGCTTGCCTCTCTCCTTCCCTATGCATGAATCCCAGGAAGAGTGTAAAAGTGAGGTAACTAATACAGCTCTTGGCATTTCACTGACGAGATCTCCTTCCAGTCGGGGCACCTCTAGCTACTTAATATTGAAGGTATGTCTGGCTACCTAATGCTAAGGGAATGATGTGTGATTCAGCGGGGGTTTGTAGGATCATGGTGGGTGAAGTCTAGGGTGCCAGGACATCTGTGCTTATAGGCTCCTGTGAGGTAAATCCGGGCCTGAGTTTTGCCAATTGTTGATTTCTGGTTGTCATCCAATTTGTATCATCTGTTTTAAAATTGTTGAATACATGAAAGAACTCGTCTCCAGGCCTCCACCCTCAGTCCCCCAAGATACCGAAATGCTTTCTTTTCTGTGCAGGAGAGCATAGAGTTTGCACACTTAAATGCAGTTCATACACTCTGATTTATTCAGCTTCAGGGTCCAGTATATATACACACCTCCAGACAAGCACATGCAAATACAGGCATTGTTTCTGTTTCCATAGCCCTGTAAGAGAAAGTGTAATAAGGGCCCTGCCGTAACATAGATATTACGGTAGCTAAGACTACTCCTGGGCCTTTCTTGTAGTTGAAAAGATGAGTGAACTGTGACACCACACTTAAAAAAAAACAAAAACAGCAACCAGAGAAGCTTCCCCATATTGAAGCATTGGATTTGGTAAAGTCTTAAGCCAATGTGTTGTAAGCCACAAGTTAGCTTTAGGTTAGCAGGAATGGTTGCATGGCCACCTAGCTTTTCATCCTTCCCACCCTTGCCCTGGAATCTTCCAGACTTCAAATTGCTGTCCTTTGCTGTGTGTGTTACACCAGCATCATCCAGGGGGGCACATGATCTTTCTGAAGTCTTAAATTGAAGCCTGTAAGCAGTATCACCATGTGTCCCACTGCTTTCATCTAGCAAATTAGGCAAATAAGCAAGCTCATTTTTCTCTTGGGTATATCACATTGGTACATCACAATGGTACATGCTAGGCTGGCTTCAGCATGTAGTTTTGGTGGTATAGTGGTGAGCATAGCTGCCTTCCAAGCAGTTGATCTGGGTTTGATTCCTGGCCAATGCATGTGAGCTTGCTTTTGAGACCTACAAATCCCTGGAAGACAAGATCCGAAAAGGAGGAGAAAGAGAGAGAGCGGCGGAACGGAAATTGCACTTTCCGATTATCCCTATACAAGAGGTCATACAGCGCATGCTCAAGACTGGTGTTGCCTGTTGCAGAAAGTGCACAATATGTGTGCACACCGCATTTCCCCAGAAAAAGTTCCACTGTGACCATCTTGAACAAAAAAAAGGATCTTTTAAAAAAGAAAATTTCACAGGATAACAGCAGTGTGGAGTGGGGAGCTATGCACACAGGAGCTGAGGAATCAGGTAATATGTTTATTTATGAAGCAGCAAAAAGTTTCAGATCTGCTTTAGGCTACATTCACAGTGGGACGTTGCAGAGCTGCGTTATAAAGTCTTACCAATGCAATGAAAATCCTATGGGACGGTCACAGTGCAACGTTAGAGTCACATTGTAACATTTAATGCTATGGTACAGACTAACCAGCAAGCTCATGGTGACCCAGAACTCATTGGAGTGTGTAAGGGACTACAATGGTCCTAAAAGCCCCCTTACTAAGATGTTAAGAAAAACAATGCTATGGTAACACACTGCTGCAGTGCCTTATCTTTAACCACTTCACAACTGAGGGGTTTTCCCCTTAAAAACCAGAGCATTTTTCACTCCTCCCAGGCAGTCATCATTCATTTATTTATTAGGCAATATGATTGGTTATTGGGGACTGGGGTCCCCAAAACCAATCATTGGACTGTGGAGCTGGTGTGCACGTGCGTGCGCGCGGCGCGGGGGCGCGCGATCGCGCGCTGCACCTTTGTTTACAACTGTTGTTATGAATGAAGACTGCCTCAAGCAGAGGCAGTCTCCATTCATTTATTTGTCATGTGGTATGATTGGTTATTGGGGACTGGGGTCCCCAATAACCAATCATTGGACTGCAGGGGCTGTGCGGGTGGGTGTGTGCACGCGCGATCGCGTGATCGCGCGCACACGGACACAATAACAATGTGCCGGCGGTTTGTTATGAAGACTGCTTCTCTTTGAAGCAGCCTTCATACATCAATCGGGGACTCTAATTGGATTTAGGAACACTCGTTCCTAATGTCCAATTAGTCAACTGCTGTGCGGGCTGGCTAGAGTGTGCGAGCGTGTTGCCCCGCCCACTCCAGGCATGTAAACAGAAACATACGCCTTTCTCCGTCCCTGGGGGAGAAGCAGTGCGCAGAGGGACGGAGAAATTTAGCACTGCGGAGGTAAAGTGGTTAAACACACACGTTACCACGTACAGGAAAGCATACTTTTCATTTCCTGTATGCTTTACTGTACCTATTTAATGCGACGGTAGCGCAGCATTAATGTGCGTTACCACTTTTTTTGCGTTGTAATGCTGCATTTTGACTTTAACATCGTACTACAATGCAACGTCCCACTGTGAATAAGCCCTTAAGGAAAACTGATAAAGTGTTTTTCTGCTGAAATATTGTTTGAGGCTGGTTTCACAGTGGGACGTTAAAGTCCCACGTTACAGCGACCAGTAACGCAGCCCAACTCACAGCACTGTAAAATCAATGTGCTGTTCACAGTGCACATGTTGCATTACATTGTAATGCAGCATGTTTAAACAAAGTGCTGCATGCTGTACGTTATACGTGGTGCCTAAGCCGCGTTAGACTGTTTGCACATGCTCAGTAATGATGGAGGAGGAGGTCTCCCCTCCTCCTCAGCGGCCAGCACATGGCTAATTAATATTCACTGCACTGTGATGACTCGTGGTGGGACTCTTAGTGTTGTCCGGATCATGAACGAATTGTTCATTTGATCCGGATCTTTTTTGTGAGTCGAATCATCTGGATCATCACAATGAAAGATTTGATTCACAGTGGATGTCTGTCTGGAAGAAACAGGAACATACAGAATGTACAGTGCAGGGAAAGTCCTGTCCTGCTAGTCATTTCACCCCTAGTAAAATGATTCAAATGATTCGGTTTAAAGATCCGGATCTTTTCAATGATGCGAATTGAATGATCTGAATCCTTAACCACTTTGTCCTCCTTGACGTATAAAAACGTCAAGGAGGACATGCGCGCTCCTGCGCGCTCCCGCGGCCGATCGCGCGCGTGCACGCGCACTCCCGGCCACGGAGTCGGTAGCCACGGAATCAATTTATCGGGCTATGGAGCCCGATCATTGATTCCTCTCCCCCGCTGAAAAAGCGACAGCTTCTCTCGGAAGCTTCGCTCTTTCTGAAGCTGTGTCCCTCTAAGCGTACTTTGTACGCTTAGAGTGACGTCATGTAAAAAAAATCGAGATTGCCATCTTGTGGCCAAAAAGTAAAACTACAAGTAAATTCCCCAAAACATTACAATACACCAATATTTCCCCAAATAAAACACTTTTATATCCCACCCTCCCAAAAATGCCCACATAAAATGTTTAATAAAAAAAAACAAAAAAAACATTACTATAAAAAAAAAAAAACATAAATATTTACCTAAGGGTCTAAACTTTTTAAATATCTATGTAAGGATGAAATATTTCTCTCTATTTTTTTTTTATAAGCTTGTAAATAGTGATGTATGCAAAACGGAAAAAATGCTCTTTTATTTCCAAATAAAATATTGTCGCGATACATTGTGATAGGGACATAATTTAAATGGTGAAATAACCGTGACAAATGGGCAATAACAATACGTGGGTTTTAATTATGGAGGCATGTATTATTTTAAAACTATAATGGCCGAAAACTGACAAATAATGAATTTTTTCATTTTTTTTCCTATTCTTCCTGTTAAAATGCATTTACAGTAAAGTGGCTCTTAGCAAAATGTACCCCCCCCCCCAAAGAAAGCCTAATTGGTGGCGGAAAAAACAAGATATAGATCAGTTCATTGTGATAAGTAGTGATAAAGTTATAGGCTAATGAATGGGAGGTGAACATTGCTCGGATGCATAAGCTGAAAACGACTGAGATGTTAAGTGGTTAGAAAGATCTGGACTTCCCATCACTATCCTGGAGTGGCTGCTTTGAGAGCCACATAACGCAGCTTAATCTGACGTCCAACTTCAACATCACCACGCTTTACATTAGGGGCACGTTATGCAACCTTAACGTCCCCTAAAACGCAACGTCTTGGTGAGAAAAAAGGCCTTAGGGTAAAAATCTGTTGAATAGCTTTTTAAGATCACACTATCTAAAATTAATAATTAACTGAATAACATGTGATTTTTATGTAAATGAATGGTATAAAAGATGGATGAATTCTTTGACCAAAGTGTGAAGCTGTTTGGGAACTGATAACTGTGTCAGTGTATTGTTTCTCTTGAAGGTTACCAGGCTGCTGCCTACTATTAGGAGTCTATACTGCCAACGTTACTAACAGGTGTTGGGCCTCTCATGAAATTTGTAGGTCCTGATTTCAAGCATGCCAGAGGTTATCTATGCACCATGAAGCCAATGTGAATGGGCCCATTGTAGAACCGTTGCAGCACCTTGTTTTTCTGAAAAATTAAAAACTTATGTTATAACCCACTGCAATGTGCATAATGTGAGTGCACCCTGAAGCCCCTTTAACACTGGCATGGTGTGTTACCCTGTTTTGCCGCAGGGTATTGCCCCGCCAATGAAAGACAATGGGGCATTTCATACATTGGTGCAGTGTAATTCGATGCACCAAAAGTGGCAAATTTGATGCATGGGCATTAGCGTATTGTTGGGCAACATGCGTGACGAGATGCAGTGACCGGAAGTCATGTAAGTCTATGGAAACGCAGAGATTTAAAAATGTTTGGCGTTCGCGTCGTGGCGCGCATACACGGAAGATTATTTTTTCAATACACTTCCGCACAATTCAAATTTTGTACACAGGAAGTGAGACCTAGAGAGCTTCACTTCCTACTTAGCCTGCAGCCAGAATGGAGACGACCACGCACTGATGCGGTAATCCCTAAAGACTATTTTAGCATTGCGGTGTGATGCGATCATCGCACTGCAGCGCTCCCCCAATGTTAGTTGCCAGTCTGAAGCCGACCAAAAGGATTTTCTTTTTTGGGGGGGGGGGGGCATTGCTCTAACAGGGACTTTTACACATACACAAGATGATTTAAAGGAAGCTCTACCTTTAACCACTTGAGGACCCAGATCAGGTGGCATGCTGAGCGATCAGATCGCCTCCCCCTTTTTTCCCCCTATGGGGATGATGTGCAGGGGGGTCTGATCGGCAGGCATGTTGGGGGGGGGGCACCTCAAAGCCCCCCTCCGCGGCAGAATTTCCCCCTCCCTCTCCTACCTGTCCCCCCTGGTGATCGGGGCTGTACAGGACGCTATTCGTCCTATGCAGCCTGTGACAGGATGTCCTCTGTCACATGGCGGCGATCCCTGGCCGCTGATTGGCCGGGGATCGCCGATCTGCCTTACGGCGCTGCTGCGCAGCAGTGCCGTTCAATGTAAACAAAGGAGACATACGTCTCCTGCGTTTACATTTAGTCTGCGAGCCGCGATCAGCGGCTCGCAGGCTATTCACAGAGACCCGCTCCGTGATCTAATAGGAAACGGCCGCTTGCGCGAGCGGCCTTTCCTGATTAATCAGGGAGGCACCTGGCGACGCAGATCTGCGTCGCTGGTCCTTCAGCTACCACTTTGCCGCCGCACGGTATGAGTGTGCGGTCGGCAAGTGGTTAAAACTAAAAGTAAAAGAAAATATTTTGTCTAGACTTATCACTTCACACCTCTTCTTAATGTGTACAGTCTTCCAAGATAAACATGCTACATCAAAATACTTGCATTCACTTTGTGGCATAAACAATTCTCTTAAAAACATTTACAAGAAAAATGATAAACCTTTCTTTATAGGAACTCCACATTGAATGAAATTACTTCTGAAGTTTCACATTCCAAACAAAATAGCTTCTTTTAAAGATCTTGCTAAAGCATCCAAGATAGCACTCAGCTACATTATATTCCATGCTAATACCTTTAGAATGTACCTGCAATATGTGTTTGATTGAAGCAGTAACAAAATGTTTGTAAATCAGTTTGCTAAAGATGAAATATTGACAAAATGTTTTCAGATGTTTCCAGGGACAGAATGTTTCTTTCATTTGTAGTTATATTTTATATATTTTTTTAGCACAAACACTTGTTTCCCATGAATGTGATGTTGGTGTGGGAGAGACCTCTGCACTACTTCACTGAGGTCCACTTTATAAGTGGAAAACACAGAGACATACAGCAAAGTCTGTATTTGGAACTCAGGATACCAGAAGTCTCAACTAATCGGCATGGCTGAAGGATAACGGGAACTTTGTTTTCAATAGGTTTTGAGGTGTTTAAAATACGTACCAAGCCTCCAGTGATTTCTAGCAGCCTTCCTGCAGCATGTAGCAGCTCCTAGCAGCTTCCAGTGTCCATGCGCGGAAGTCAGCGTGTCACCTGACCCGATGCTATAAGCAGGTCTAGATTTATGGAAAGGCCACAAAGGCCTGGGTCTTGCATAGTTGCTGACCAAGGGCAGTGTGACGTGTATATGAGAGACGCCTTATTTGCGCTTTTTTTGTGGCTGCAAGCACTATTAGGTACTGCTATTTGGCCTGAGGAAGTGGGTATGTACCTACAAAACGCATTGCAAGTGCAGTAAAATTCTATCAATACATGAATCTGTCTTCATTGAGGTAAGCCACTTCACTTTTTTTCATTGTATTTGTTTTTAACGCATTTTATCATCTCTGGGTGCCTCTTTCCCCTTTATCCTGTGCCTTCATCCTCCTTTCGGAGGGTGATCATCCGTCTTTGACCAATTTGGGTAATTTGAGGCTTGCTTTTTACCAAGAGTGCGACCATCACCAGCTCTGTCTGGTCACCCAAGTAGAGTTGGGGTTATATACAACTCTACCTGCTTCTAGTGGTCAGTTGCCCTTCTGCAACCCACCTTTGCAATTTTTATTATCCCTACTTTTTGTCCGTGTATATGAGGTGGCTGAATGTGGAAGGAAGACACATGCATGACTGCTAGTTTCCCACTAGGGTGTTGCATTGCATTACATAATATACACATAACGGTACTAGGTTGCTAAAGGGGACCCAGTAAAATCTTCACCCACATAGGGCAGCTCCGCCTGGAAAAATCTCTGCTCATGCCAGCCCTACTAGTCTGCTTGAGGGGACCCAACAAGACGCTGCCACTATGAGGAAGTTAGTATGGGTGTGAGCATACTAAGGCCTTGCTCACACACCATATGGCTGTGTGTTTGGTACGTAATGCCCGGAAGTGAAAGCTATCTGCACTATCATGTGTTGCGCTGCTGATCCTGTTCACTACAAGGTACATGTAGTGTAAACATCATACAGTGAGGTCAATGCACTTCAGATTTTTCTGTGTGTCGCACATTATACGTGTTGCCGAAATGTGCACAGTAACGTGTATAGTGTGAATGATGCCTAACCCATTTGTGTCTGCTTTTCAGCATCTGTAAAACTGATGTGTTGCTGAAAAACAGACACACATACATTAGTGTTCTCAGGCCCTGGGGAGGGGAAGGTTAGTTTTAGGCAGAGGAGAAGTGAAGGTTGGAGTCGTCGTCAAGCATAAGGCTACATTCACACTGATGCATTACATTGAACAACATATTCACATTGGTAACGTAATGCAATTAAGTTGTAATGGTATGTTCACATCGGTGTGTTAGCAGTGCGGTGAGATGGATCCATTGGCAAGAACACAATGCATACAGTGCAGTACTGCATAACAAGCACATTAACAGTTGTTATTATTATTATTATTACTATTGATTTGATTCATAAAGCCCCAACCTATTCCGTGGCACTGTACAAAGTAGGAAAACAAACAAGGGGTACATAATGATACAGATAATGATATACACTAAATATGGATACTATTACAAAATAAAGAACTGGTGATTACAATGACAGATGTAACATGATGAATAAAATGAGTGCGAGCTATGAAATAAACAACAAAATCTAAGGGCCAGTGCACACCAAAAAACCTCTAGCACATCCGCAAAACGCTAGGGGTTTTTGAAGCAGATTTCAAAGTGATTCTAGGCATGTTTTCTAAACATGCCAAGATGTAACATTTGTAGCATTTGTTTTGGACGCAGGGCATGCATTTTCAGCCTAATAGAGGTGGTGCATTCCTGAGCAAATAACCAGTCAATTTCAGCATGTTTTTAGGGATGTTCAAGCCCCCTTTTCCTAATTTTGCTAGTATGTAACTACCAGGTTAGCTGCTCCCAGCCGCTATTCCTGAGTTTCCCATTTGCAAGGTAAGTAATAGTAGCTATGCATATGATTTGCATCTGAATTGAATGCAAAGTGTGCAGATAGCTTATTAGAGGTGCTGCACATGTGAGCATGTGAGCTGTTGATCATTTCAGATGCAGCCTTTGTGGTATGCGCTGGTCCTCACCAGAGGAGCTGGTGGGCGCTATTGGTACACAGTAACTGATTAGTTTGGCTTAACCTCACCAGAGGAGCTGGTGGGTACTATCAGAACACCGTAACTGAATAGTTTGACAAAACCTCACCAGAGGAGCTGGTGGGTACTATTAGAACACAGTAACTGATTAGTTTGGCTTAACCTCACCAGAGGAGCTGGTGGGTACTATTAGAACACAGTAACTGAATAGTTTGACAAAACCTCACCAGAGGAGCTGGTGGGTACTATTAGAACGCAGTAACTGAATAGTTTGACAAAACCTCACCAGAGGAGCTGGTGGGTACTATTAGAAGAGCACCTCACCAGTGACAAGGGCTCACTGGTGAGGTGAGTAGAAAGGTCAGACAGGCTAGGATCAGTAACAGGCGGGCAGGTACAGTACAGAATCGGCAGGCAAGAGAGTAGTAAGATATCAGGGTTCAGCAACAGAGTCAGATGGGCAGAAGTACAGAAATGATAAGCAAGAGCAGAGTCAGAGGGTAGCCAGAGTCATACACAGAATATCAAAATACAGTAATACAATAATCCTAGTCTAGTGTGAAATCCCTTGTTTCCTCCCAGATCAAAGCACACCGGATACTATCTAAGGTCTGAGCGCTAGCACATAAGTATTCACAACAGCAGACAAGCTGCGAGTGACTCCCCAGCTCTTTTGAAGCCGAGGAGTCCCTGAGGCACGCCCCTGCCGCCCAGCCAATCCGGAGCGGCCGGTGCCTCCCGTGACGTCAGCCGACCCTTCGGTCAGCTGATGCCTCTCCTGCCGGAATAAAGGTTGCAGCGATGCGCGCGCGCCCGCCCTATTGCAACCCTGATAGCAGCAGCCAAACCCGTCCTCGGCGGCAGGGGAAGGGAGGCAGCCGCGGTGGTAGAGCTATCCACCGCGGCTGCTAAATCATAATTTGTTACAAATGTGACAAATAGCTTATTAGAGGTACTGCACATGTGAGCTGTTGGTCATTTCAGATGCAGCCTTTGTGGTATGCGCTCTCCTCGCTGTCCATTAAAATGTAAGTTACACATTTTTGCTCAGCCTAATAGAGGTGTTCCATGCCTGAGCAATTAACCAGTCAATTGCAGAATGTTTTTAGGGATGCGCAACCCCCCTTTTTCTAATTTTGCTAGTATGTAAATCCCAGGTTAGCTGCTCCCAGCCCGTATTCCTGAGTTTCCCGTTTCCATGGTAAGTAATAGTAGTTATGCATATGATTTGTATCTGAATTGAATGTGACGTGTACAGATAGCTTATTAGAGGTACTGCACATGTGAGCTGTTGGTCATTTCAGATGCAGCCTTTGTGGTATGCGCTGGCTCTCTCCTCGATATAAATTCTAAACATAGTAAAACAATAGTGCCTCACTCAACATACAATAGTGTTTCTTTATATTATAGCTCAACAGTCTTTAGTGTCCATGAGCATTCACATAAATCACTTCACCAACTGCAACAGAACAACAGTCCAGTCTAAAGTCCATATGCTGCTCTTTCTCCAATTATAAGCAATAGAGTACGCTCACCAGAACTCGTGGCTGATTAGTTATAGTCAGCAGTAATCATACGTAGTACTCGTGTTCCTCCTGGCCATCATTAATTTAGGTCGGTGTCACCGTCTCTGTCAATGCATTGAGAAATCCACAGCGGCTTGTGGCGGTGGTCTGACATGAGCTATAATATAAAGAAACACTGTTGTATGTTGAGCGCGGCACTATTGTTTTACTATCTTAGTTATAGGGTGGTGATACCAACCCACAGTGTGGCGAACCATTCTAATAGTGTGGCAATATTTTGAATTGGTTATATTTCTTTGAGTGAAGAGGAGCGCACATACCGCTATAATATATTACATTCTAAACATGCCTAGCGTTTTTTGGAGTGTTTTTGTGTAGCAGATTTCAAATATTGTTACACTAAAGCTGTTACTGAAGAGCTTCTGTAACAAAAACGCCTGGAAAACCGCTCTGATCTGGCATTTTTCAGAGCGGTTTTCCACTTTCCTATACTTTAACATTGAGGCAGAAACTCCTCAGAAATCAAAAAAATGCTGCAGCCACCGAGTTTGCGTTTGTGGAAAAAATGACCCGCTCTGGTGTGACTATCCCATTCACTTTCATTAGCCAAGCGGTTTTCCCCCTGCAAGCGTTTTAAAAAACGCTCCAGAACCCCTCTGGTGTGCACCAGCCCTCAGACACATAAGGGTGAGAGAGCCCTGCCAGTTGCTGTGTAGTCTACTTTGTATGTACTGTATGCGGGGCACCGCAGGCATAACATGCAATGCAACTTTTTCACTTCATTGCATCCTGGTTTTACAGAGAATGCAACATGATGACACACCAGTGTGAGAGGAGCCTAAATGTTAGCCGGGCAGCATCTTCCTGGTGTGTGATAAAAAATATGGCTGTCAGAATTTCTCTCATCTGCCTCAAGCTAACCTTCCCTCTGGCCCCGCCTCACACTAAACAAAATGGCAATGGGCTCTATTCACATTCATTTTCCACATGCGGAAATGCACTTGCGGTAAATTCCCGTCTGAAATAAGGCCATCTTGACAATTCACAAAATTTTACGCATGGTTATTTACCGCATGCGTAAAAAGTGCAGTAAAAGTCCGCAAAAGTCGGTAATTCCCGCAAAAAAATTGAAAAAAGAAAAAAGTCAGGAGCCTTGAGTGCAGACCCCCCAAATCCCCAGGCAAACATCCACGACCAACTTGGTCATGAATTGTGCTGCCCTGAAAGGCAAAGCTATGAGCTGTAGCTCTGCCTCTCTTGCCGTCATTTGCCACACGGATCACCGCCTCTCCCCGCCCCTCTCTGTGAAGGAAGAGTGAGAGGGGCGGGGAGAGGCGGCGATCTGCCGCGATTGACATCAGAAGAGGCAGAGCTACAACAGAGAGCTCTGCCTCTTCCAGGAAGCGCTGGACAGATTCCCCCCGGGGATTTGGGGGGTCTGCAGCCCTCGTTTTTCAGTGGGGATGCGGCGGTTTGCGGTTGATGAGAGTTCTGAAGCGAATTAAAAGGTAAATGTAGCAATTTTTTTTTTTGCTTCAGACTCTCTTTAACTGTTAACTAGCCTATTGATTAACATTGGTTCTCACTTCTCAGTTTTTCTGTGCGGTAACTGTGCTCCTTGCCTCAGGCTCCATACATACATACCATTTTATTCTGCAGATGACTGGCCAATTTTACCACTGCCATGTAGTATGAAGGCCAACAGATTTTAAAGCTGAGTACATATGAGATCAAATCTTTAAATAAATAAAAGATCAAAGATAATCTTTGTAAAAGGTTTACAAAATACCTCAAAAGATACAGTTGAAAGATATTTATCTCTCAATCTTTCAGATTCATCCTGGTGTATCTGGTCTGCAGGGACTGCCCATTAAACAAGGTGTACAAGGTATGTATGAGATTTCCAGATATTTTGTAACTGTTATGTGCACACGCATGATTGAAAAAGAGATAAATAGATGCATTTTTCAGTTCTTTTGCAGATACAGATCTTTTGCATGTGTACAGCATCTTTAGAATAATCAGTCTTTCAAACTTCCCTGATGAACCTTTGACCGATAAATTCCCCAGTTTGCAAAGATTTCTACCTGATGTGTGAACTCAGTTTAAGAATAGACTGTGTAGGTATGCTCTCATACTACAGCCCCCGGTATGCAATGCCGGTGGGGATCCCTTGTTGACGGATACATGTGCTTGCCGGCCTTCAGCGCATGCGTGTATGGACCTTTAGAGAGTAATCACTCTAGTGCAGTGTTTCCACTGCTGCGAACATTGGGCCGAATCCGCAGTTTCTCCGCAAGCAAATCGCACAGGTAAACTCTACCATAGGGAATAATGCTGCCTCCAATTGCTTGCCTTAGCGATTCGGCCGACATTGCAGCATTTTTTCATGTGCAAGGCAGTGTATCCCATAGCACAGCTTCCGCGATTCAGCTGCGTACTCGCACAGGAAGGACACACGGTGGCTAGTGGAAACAAGCCCTCAAACCTGTCCGTGTGATTTTCCAGCGGTGCATGTTTTGGAGACAGCCTCATCTATGCACAGGTGGGGTAATCAGTGTGTCAAGTACATGGAATCCCCCTAGCTGAGACAGTAATTACCCCACCTGTGCATAGATGAGGTTGCCTGCAAAACATGCACCAATGGAGAGTCATGAGGACAGGTTTGAGATGACAGTGTTTTGTCGCAATGCAAATACGTATGCAATTATTTTCTATGGGGTCGATGTGTTTTTAAAAGGCATTTGTGATTCTTCATAGCGGTCTGAAAAAAATACAACCTGCACTACTTTTGTGATTCCTCATTAAAATCACTGGCTACTGTAAAAAAAAATATAATAAAATTATAATGTAATCAAATACACATATTGTGTAGCAAAACAGTTGTGGGGAATTGTCTGTGGTTCCCACAGATGCAATTGTGATCCCTCCCTTAAAGGATACCAAAGCCGAATAAACCTAGAGAAACGCCCCCCGTATCCCCCCGTATCTTACCTAAAAGCCCCCTGGGCTTCTTCTGGGCCGCCGGAGTTGGGCTTTACTGCAAAGGTGCTGGCTGGGGTGCACACGTCTTACACCGTGCGCCCATGGCCGGGAGCGCACTGCGCATGCTTATGACATCACTACGTCATGCGCATGATGTCATACACATGTGCATTGTGCTCCAGTGCGCGTGCTGTAGGATGCACACCGAATGCCTAGCCAGCACCTGTGCATTAAAGCCCGATTCCGGCAACCTGGAAGAGAATCACCGGGAGCTTTTAAGTAAGATACGTGGGGGGCAGAGAGGAGAACAGGGGAGCATAGGCATCAGGACAGGTGACAGTATATGCCTGCTCCCCCCTATTTCTCTAGGTTTATTCCACTCTGGTATCTTTTAAGGTTGGTTTCACAGTGGGACATTAAAGTCCCACGTTACAGCAGCCAGTAACGCAGCCTAACTCACAGCACTGTAAAATCAATGTGCTGTTCACAGTGCACACGTTGAGATAGGGTATAACGCTGCACGTTAAATGAAAGTGCAGCATGCTGTACGTTATACCCCTATTGAGCTGTGTTAGATTGTTTGCACATGCTCAGTGACTATCCACATGGCTAATTAATATTCACTGCACTGTAGGGACTGTGGTGGGACTGTAGTGTTGTCCGGATCATGAACAAATCGTTCATTTGATCCGGATCTTTTTTGTGAGTCGAATCATCAGGATCATCACAATGAACGATTGGGTAACAGTGGATGTCTGTCTGGAAGTAACAGGAACATACAGAATGTACAGTGCAGGGAAAGTCCTGTCCTGCTAGTCATTTCACCCCCAGTCTGCTTCCCTAGTAAAATGATTCAAATGATTTGGTTCAAAGATCCGGATCTTTTCAATGATCCGATTCGAATGATCCGAATCCTTAAAAAGTTCTGGACTTCCCATCACTATCCTAGAGCGGCTGCTTTGAGAGCTGCATAACGCGGCTCAATCTGACGTCCAACTTCAACACCACCATGCGCTGCGTTAGGGGCACGTTATGCCATCTCCCCTAAAACGCAACGTCTTGGTGTGAAAGAGGTCTAAAAGTGACAAGGTAATTTGTGCGTAAAGACGTGTTAAACCATAACGCAGGTTTGTGGATTAAGAGGTGTTTGTTATGGTCAAATATCCCTTTATTTATCTCTATCAACAGCTACAGGCTAAGCAGCAGCCAGCAGTTACTATTATTTGGCATTCTCCCTAAGCTTTATGATACAATATCTATTGAGCAGAGACCCATCATACCTTGAATGCAAGCATCTAAGTGAGGTATAACTAAATTATGTATGTCCTCTGAGTTTATTTTGGCAATTTGGGACTTTATTGGTCTTTGTATTGATTGGACGGAGTGCGGAAATAGTTTCTGGAATCTACAAGTTGATGCTGATTTATAGAGTGTCAGGTTTAATATTCTCTACTTCACATTCACATTCTATTCGTTTTAAACAGGGTGCTTCTATTTTAAGGAGTAACAGATCAGCACCTGTTTTCTCTGATCTGTGTCTGACAGTTTACTCTCCCATCTCGATGCAAAGTCTCTCTGCAGGCTCTGCCAGGCTCGTCTGTCCCAGTGGGTATAGCACAAAACGTGATTGTAAGAGCTTTCGGGAAAGATTTGCTTCACAGAAGGGAGGCACAAGAAGGAAAGAGCGCTGTAAACTTCTTGGCTGTGGATTCTTTGATTTACAACTCTGCATCTCAAGTGAACTATGGCTGAAAGTGCTTATCCTGAGGAGGTAAACAGAGAGGAAGCGGCCCTGGATGAATTCAATGACATGATCAAAAATCGATCAGGTAAGGCCAGACCATTTATCGATTACCGTCTGTAAAATGCCAAGTGGCTAAAGAAGGTGTTGCAATTTAAAGGGCTGATTTTCACATGCACCTTCAAGCCACCTAATTGCCCAAAATAACGCAACCGAATGGGAATGTTTGTAGCCACAAGTGTGTCAGCAATTTGGCATGTAGTGCGATTATTACCGTGTAAAGTGCTGCATGTAGCGTCCAGAGGGTGGCTGCTACCCGCTCAGATGCACATGCGAGAGGTCACCGCAAATGCTGGACGCTCACAAGCGCCCTTCAAATAAACAGGAGAAGCTGGCAAATAACCAAGTGTACTGCCATGAGCTATCCATGTGAAAAAGCCTTAAAAGTAAAGTATGGCATCATGGCATGCTTTATGATCTGTGATTTGAACTGTTCTACTACAAGTGCATTTCTGTGCAATATACTGTATTAT
The DNA here is from genome assembly GCF_040937935.1 of Hyperolius riggenbachi. Classification (NCBI taxonomy): domain Eukaryota; kingdom Metazoa; phylum Chordata; class Amphibia; order Anura; family Hyperoliidae; genus Hyperolius; species Hyperolius riggenbachi. The sequence continues at coordinate 235,974,144 of NC_090647.1, read as the reverse complement.
TGCTATTGCTAGTTTATTTCCACTTTTTGAAAGGGTCAGATTACACTTTACATGTGTTCCTTGATTTATTTTGTTGCAAGTTCATTGATTTTATGTTGTTTCTGTGAATGGTTAAAGTTGGCCACACACTATGCAGTCTGACTGTACAAGTTTTATACAATCTTACCAACTCTAACACCTACAGATTCACTGTGACTTCCATCTATTTTTAAGGTAGTCTGCTATACTACATAAAAGTGGTGATTGATTATACAGTCAGATTGCACAGTGTGTAGCCACCTTAATAAGAATAACTACAAAGCAAAAGGGTATTGTAACTCACAGCAACCACAGATTATAGATAGAATATTGGTTTGAGTGCTCTACAGTATTTGAGTGTGAAATATGACTGGCTGATATTGATTACTGTGAATCATTATTTTTTTCACTGATCTTTTAAATAATATTGTAAATAGATCCAGAAAGATAATGCAAGTAAATGCTATAGTATATAATGAAAAATATACAAGCATGTCGCTTATTAGAAAGAAAGAAATGTCCTGCAGTTATTAATAGCAGAAGGATGGTTCATGTGTCATTTTTTTTTTTAAAGTACTTGTCTCTAGCAGAGAGCTAAATGTGACATCCCGTGCCTCAGTGTAGTGACTGATCTTCTGATAGACACTCCAGTCATTTGTGTAATGGGGCCGGTCAGTAGAGCTGTAAATGGAAGCGTCTGTAATGCTTCCATGTGAGATCCTATTTCAGCTGCTATGCCTCACTCTGCTTTATTATGGCAAGTAGTTCAGTGTTGTAATTTATAGACCATTCAATCTTTAGTTTATTTACAAGTTGGCTAAGCATGCTATATAAGGCTGTAACATGTAATATGCTGTTTTACAGCTACCTAAAAAGTTGCTAATCACGTTTACTGGATAACTTATGCTGCTATGAAAGGAAATCAATGGAAACAGTAACAGCTGTGCAAGGGTAAAGTCTGGATAGTGTATTATTCCATTATAGTCCTGCTATGGAGCTTGTTATGCTATACATCCAGCAGAGTGGCAGACAACTGTCAGTAGCCAATGGAACATTACATCATAACAGGCTTTAGAGTGTGTTTGTTTAAGTTTGATTTTCACACTTAGTGCTGTATTTATTAAGATTTATGTGTTTACTTGCTGAGCCGTCAGTCTCTGAGGAAACAACAAGGGTGTATCTCCCACATATAGAAAGGAGTGCAATACACACAGATGGATCATGTAACATGTACACTACTGTATAGTACCATATAAACTACCAAGTAGATAAAATGTAATGCTAAAAAGCAGAATATAGATGGTACTTTATTATACTATAGATATTAAAATATTTTAATTACTTTAGAAATGTTAATGATTAACAAATGTCATACGCTTTAGGCTAGTTTAATTTTAATGTTGGCATTGCAATGCTCCTCTCACATCGCACCACCAAAAATGACAAATATATGACCCCGCGGCGGAGTGCACCGACAGGCTCACATGCATAGGCCTGCCCCCGCTCAGAGACATACTTCCTCCTGGACAGGAAGTACATCACTGGCATTCCCATCCTCTGTGCATGCATGTTGCACTGCTTTTCCGGAAATTCAATCCCTGTGTCACACATTGACTTAAATTACTTCCCCCGTGGAAGTCATACGGTAATATGCTGCAGACTTTGCATTCGGCTTGGTGCCAATTCGGAAGCTTCCGGGGCAACGCAATGCGGTAAGTGTAAAAAGCCCCATCCACTTGCATTGCAATTGCGTTACCCTATAGTAAAACAGGGTGATGCAACGTACACACTTGCAAGTATAAAAGGGCATACATATGATTAAGCCGCCAACTTGAGAAATGTCTCACTCTGCTCCTGCAAAAGTCCTGGTGGCGTTAATTACTATTCCCTATCCAGGTCGCCGTGGATAGTGGGGAAATATGTAATTCGGCTTCCAGCTATTGCTGGCTGACAAATTACAGTGTTTTTATAGTAATGTGTGCTCTTGTCTTTTAATAGCGACCAAATTACTTAGTAAACACTGCTATAGCCATATTTCCTATTACGGCCTATGGTGGCGCCAGCTGCACCAAAACCTCCTGCACTGTTTTAACAGCACTCCATGAAAGGGGCCTTAAAACACAACTGAAGTGGAAGGTACGTGGAGGTTGCCATATTTATTTCCTTTTAAGCTATTCCAGTTGACAGGCTATTTTGCTGATCCGCTGCCTATAATACTTTTAGCCATAGACCCTAAACAAGCATGCAGCAGATCAGGTGTTTCTGACATTATTGTCAAATCTGACAAGAATAGCTGCATGCTTGTTTCTGGTGTGATTCAGACACTACTGCACCCAAATAGACCAGCAGGGCTGCCAGGCAACTGGTATTGCTTAAAAGGAAATAAATATGGCAGCTTCCATATTGGCGGTGTCCAAACTTCCGTGGCTCTCCGTTGCTCAAATTTCATACTTCAGCCTGGACATTATAAATAGGTACTACCGGTTCAGCGGTAGTACCCTTGTGGTACTTCCGCCCTTTCTCTGACCTCACGTCCTCTGCATACGAGGGTACGCGTCACGCGTACCCTCGTATGCGTCATCACGTAGAGGACGTGAGGTCAGAGAAAGGGCGGAAGTACCACAAGGGTACTACCGCTGAACCGCCCGCTGCCCGGCCTCAACGCATCCTACTCGGACTCCTCCTACTCACTCACACCACAGTGCCAGCCAGCCACTGAAGGTACTATTGAACTTTACGGAACATTTTTGTATGGGGAAGCGGGCAGAGGGGGGAGCGCTAGCGGAGGGGGTGGGGGGAATTTCCGACCCCCCCCCCGCGACCGGGGCATGCTCCCCCCTTATGCCTGCGACCCCATAGGGGGGCAGTATTCGCCCGAACAGGGCCCTGTTCGGCCGAACAGGGGCCCTGTTCGGCCTGTTCGGCTGGGCATTGAGCTGTTCGGGCGAACCCGAACTAAAAAGGCCGAACACCATGAGGTGTTCGGCCGAACTCGAACATCACCCGAACAGGGTGATGTTCTGCAGAACCCGAACAGTGGCGAACACTGTTCGCCCAACACTAGTAGCTATGGAGCTTTACAATTACTCGCCTACTGGAATACTACTACTACTACTACTACTACTACTACTACTACTACTACTACTACTTCCTGGTCTTGTCATCTCATTGCATGGTAACCGCTTCCCCTGTGCCAATATTTAACTATTCGCTGTTGTACAATAGCAGTAATTTTACAGATATTCTACAATCTGCTATAGAAGAGTATCTGTAATTTTACTGTTAGTCTACTATCACCCTCTGTACCCCAATTCTTATTTGAAACCTCCCCATTCTATGACAACCTAACCTTAACCACCTCCCACCTACTCCTAACAGTAACCACCCCGCCCTCATCGCTGGTTTGCACCAGAGTTCAGCTACAGCATAGCCAAACTCTGGTGAACTACTGCTCTCAGCATGGCTGCCGCTACTACAGAGTTCTGCTAATATTTTTGGACACTATGTAGAGGAACTCTGCCTTCACTATTTTTTACAGGTGCCGCCCGCTTCCAAATTGTTGGTTTTGACATCAGATGCCTCTAAAATATTCTACATTCATTATTGTACTGGGTATCTGTTTATTATTTATACAGAAATAAGTCCCTAACATCGCTCAGAAAGGTATCTACAATAAAAAGAGTATACTACTCACTTGTGAAAGGAAGAAAATAAATACATAAAAAAATATATCATTTATTATAAATCACCATTTATAAAAGAAGTAAATCCCAATAAAAACCAGAGCCCTAACACCTAACAACCAGGAGAGTGAGAACTTGACCAATGCAAACCATATGGCAACAAATGTTCAAAAAAACTTTTTAGCTGGAGCTCTCAGCACAAAAAATCTATTTCATGTGGACCACAATACTGTTCACAATTCCCGAAGTGGTTGTTATTCACAATGAATGGAGATTCCTAAAAAAAGGGTACAATTCCGTTTATATTGCAGATGGAAAAGTCACTTATTTTGGTTTTAGCATGGAGGTGCTCACAGATGCATGTGGAACTCCACCTTGGTAAGAAGATGTCTAGTAGATGTCATATTCACCAAGCAATAGGCCCCTCATTATGTCTTCAATCATAATTCAAAAATGTCCATCAAACATACTGTTTACGTGACTACCAACATCTCAAATAGCTTCAGTAGGTAAGTATTCAGAGAAATCACTTGCTGTAAACATTCAGTGATAAGTCCGCCAGGGCTTAGCCCTTATGCAGGCCTCCGATAGTGGGTTGGTCACGTGATGGGAAGACAGAAGTGATATGGGCCCCGTGGTGGGTTGATATTCTGCAATGTGAGTGCACTCAACTGTTGCGTATATGATTATATATTGAAAGACAGTTCATCCGCATTCATTGCATATAGTGTAAATGCAAAAGGATAATCATCCATCCAGTGCGGTTTCCTATGGTTGCCTGGTCAAGAGTTGTCCCCCGGGTGGAGAAGGGCTTCTAGTGGGCAATGAGCCCTGGTTTGCCGACCAGTTTCCCTGGCAAAGTCGCCAGCATCATCAGGGCAGGCTCATCGGAAGTCATTGTATATGCGAACGACGGCCTGGATAGTGTAGTGGTTAAGGACTCTGCCTCTGACACAGGCGACCTGGGTTCAAATCTCGGCTCTGCCTGTTCAGTAAGCCAGAACTTATTCAGTAAGAGACTTTGTGCAAGTCTCCCTAACACTGCTACTGCCTATAGAGCGTGTCCTAGTGGCTGCAGCTCTGGCGCTTTGAGTCCGCCAGGAGAAAAGCGCGATATAAATGTTCTGTGTTTGTTTTAAAATGGAACTTACCACATTATCAAGTTCCCTTTGATGTGATCGCTATGCCCCCCTGGAGTCCCCATTCCTTTCCCTTTCCCCTTTCTCTGATATGGGGTGTGTGTGACATGGCCTGGGGGTTTCTGTGGGGAGTGCTGCACCTGTGAGTATTGCTGACATGTCTCCTATATGCTGCTGATTGGGAGCTGATTGGGAGGCTGCGCCATCGCAGGATCCCTGGGGGAACGTATACTGGCGGCAATCAAAGGGGAGGCACTTGGGGGGCATACTTGGCTAGTGAAGTGCTAGCTGAAGACTATAAATAACATTTTATAGGCAAAAATCCTCCCGGGGCCATGCGATCCCCTGCGGCGGCTAGCCCGACACTATGTTGGGCTTATCGCCAAGGAGGTTAATATTATGTGGCTGCTTAGAGAGTTTGACCCTATGGAAGCACTGTACTTGACGACAGTGAAAAACAGACCCCTTCCACTCAAGGGCTGATGTTTTCAGACAACTCACAGTATTGTGTACAATAAGTGAGCAGGATATTCCCCCACTCACTTTTTAGGAAAATGACCCAGTTGAGCGATTCAGAGACAGCAGAAAAAGTGAGACCACCCGTGCAGATTGGAGTAATATTTTACATTGCAAAAGAACTTTGGTCTTTTGCTATAAGGCTGAAATGTATGTGACTGCACTACATGATGCAGTGTGAAGCATAGTCAATTATTTACCATTGCTTTATAGGCCCACTTGTAAAATTCTTCAGGTACAGCTGGATTAATGAAGGCAGCCATCACACCTATCCCTACAATTTCCCCCATGTTTTTTCAGTTTTTCAATTTCCAGTTGTATGCAATGTTTAACACTGAGATATTTTGTGCAGACCAATTAAGTTAATTTATGTAATTAACTTTACATTCAAATGCGGATTTTTGCATATCAACACTGTTTCACTTTCAAAATAGGTGATTTGGCTAGGAGGCCTCAAACATTTGCATACAGCTGTTTATAGATGATCTGTCCAGATGGTTCATGTATGGTTGGTACATTACATAGAGAGGTGCTCGGTCACTCTCTGTCTGTCATGCACTTCAGAAGATTTATGCCTACTTCCTGTCATCCAGGCCAGGTCAGAGCCATGTCTCCAGTACCGGGATGCCAAGGAGAAGAGAGAGCGTGTCACTAACTTATGTACAATTATTCTAGGGGTTAAATTGTTTACCATAATATTATGTGAGTGGGCAATGGTCGCCTTCTACTGAGACAATAATTTAAATCAGAAAAGAAACTCTACAGTATATAATAACGAATGCAAATTGTTTTTGCAGTATTAATATAGCTCTTAAAAACCATGTGACTTATTTCAAGTCATGTAACTGTACAGTATTTAGTCCTAGATTTCTCTTTACATCTGTTTTTTTTTTGTTTTAATAACATGTGAGATTATAGTTGTGATAACCTTGTAGAGACTGGTGGCACCTTTGACAGAGGTGCCAAGCTGCTATTGGACCCTATGCTGTGTGATACTCCGTTTGTTGATTGCCTGATGAAGCGGGATTGTGCCCGTGAAATGCGTTGCAGTGTGTTTTAGGAGTATATGAATAAATATTTTGAACCTCAAGCAACAGCATCGTGTCTGTTTTGGTGTGGCAGGTCCACCACCGCCACCTGAATATTTTAAACTTTTTAGTTTATTTTACTCTTTTGGCGCCTCTGTACATCCTTATATCTTGTAGAGACCGTGTAATACTACTCACAGATATTTGTCATTAGGGAAGGCCAATGAGATGCAAATACTAATGCTGAGTTGGTGCAAATTTTATGGAAATGTAGGCAGTTTTGAAATAGCTGTCACCTTGGACTGGTTCATTTCCAGTTTACATGCTGTACATTGTTTTGACTATCCCTAATCAGGAATGGATATTTGGCAAGTAAAACTTACTCCAAACTATCTCCAGTCACAAGGTAGGCTAAAGGAAACACTCAAACTCTTGATCCAAAGGTGTAGGAAACAAAGTAGCAGATGAACAACTTAGAATGGAATACACACTCGTATGCCAGGGAAAATATCCATAGCCCATGATTAAGGACATGTGGTCTGAAGCATGTAAGCCATTCCACCTGTTTTTGCTATGTTGTTTTTGCCTCAATATAAGTGGACATTTTCTCTGCCATAAGAGTGCAGATTGTGTCTTCCTTTTTTTTCCAGTCACTAGTTAACTGTTTTTTGTTTTGTTTTTGAGGTCCCCATGTTGCGCAGGTGCTGGGGAAAGCATGATGCGCTGGGTGAATCCAGTTGCTGATTGGTGCATATAGGCTGCCACCATGATAGGGGGCGGTTCCATTTTTTGGGAGGGAGGGAGGGAGTGTCGGGAATGAAAATCTCTATCCGCATAGTAACCTTAGCTTCTGGTGAGCTGGTGAGTCAATACAACAAAACATATAAGGCTGGGTTACGGATGCGGAAGTGAGAGCTAATCCACGAGGGTAATTGAGCGGCATCCTTAGCTGTCTACCACTTGGAGGATGTTAGTTTCCACTAACAGCTTGCAATGCAATTTGTTAGGTACTCGTCCCTCCCACTGTCGAAGAAGTCTTTCCTCCATGGGAGGGAGCACACATACAACCTCTCTACCACTTGGAGGATGTTAGTTTCCACTAACAGCTTGCAATGCAATTTGTTAGGTACTCGTCCCTCCCACTGTCGAAGAAGTCTTTCCTCCATGGGAGGGAGCACACATACAACCTGTCTACCACTTGGAGGATGTTAGTTTCCACTAACAGCTTGCAATGCAATTTGTTAGGTACTCGTCCCTCCCACTGTCGAAGAAGTCTTTCCTCCATGTGTGCTCATTGTGTATTTGTATCCCATGAGTGGGGTCTGCACTTTTTTGCAGGTAAGCATTCATCTGTTTTTAAGTAGCGCTGTTTATTTCTTTGCTATGTTTGATTTAATTCTGGTCAGCTGCTCCCACTTGTTAGTTTTTCTTTGGTGTATATGCAGAGCCTCTGTTTGGGTTCAAGGTGCGTTTGTAGTTCCTGGGGGGGCTCAGCGCATCTCTGAGCTGAGGCCATTCAGAGGCGGCCTGGTGATGCGCTGATCCCACTTTTTCTGCGCAATCCTGAGCTGTAGTGACAGTGCACGCTATTCCGATTACAGCAGAGGGACTACAAGTGCTAGCCGGGGCCCAACAAAACAGGGGAGAGCCCGTACCCAAAACTCTGTGCTCACTTTAAAAGAAAGGAATTTGTAAGTGTAATCTTATTTTTTATATGAATAAATGTTGCTGGTTTTACACTATGTGAGGCATTTGCTTTGAGGTAACATCTATGTGGAAGTTGGCATCTGGTGTGGAAGGAATGATAAGTAGTATCTGGTACTCGGTGGTGACACACAGCAGTTCGGTGTGATGGGGGAAGGCACGATAGACCTGAGCGAAGGTCTTATTCTCTGGTGAGTGTCTGTGTGCTGGTGGAGGTGATAGGAAGATAAGCAGTTATCTGTGGATATCGTGATTCCTCTGCATATGAGGACTTGTTTCAATTGAACTTTTTTGTGAATAATATAATTTTATTCATATAAAAATAGTTGAGAGAGCGCCACCTTCCGTGGAAAAGGTTTTTTATTTAAGAAGAAGGGGCTGCTCCAACTTATTGGACTCTATAGGAATCCACTGCATGAGTGGTGTAGCGCTGTACTCCTTATATGAGTATACTAGTTAACTGTTGCTAACCTTTTCATGTGGGACAAAAAAAAATCTATCTATCTATCTATCTATCTATCTATCTATCTATCTATCTATCTATCTATCTATATATATATATATTTTTTTTTTTTCTTTTTCATTTCAACAACCTAGAAAGTGAAATGGCAATGCACTGAAATCTCGCGATAAATGTTGGGCAAAATATTTGGAATTCAGTAGGTATGGAATCTGAACAATATTTAAGATAAATAGAGAAACATTCTGATAGTTCAGTCTGGTGTCTGGAATAGAACTACATCTGCCGAATACATCAAAATGTCATGAGAAGCGAGTTATGGTAGTAAGATCTTTTCTCCCCTTCTTCTTTAACCACTTGAGGACCGTGGGCTTTACCCCCCTTAAGGACCACACCCTTTTTTTCCATTCAGACCACTGCAGCTTTCACGGGTTATTGCTCACTCATACAACCTACCACCTAAATGGATTTTGGCTCCTTTTCTTGTCACTAATAAAGCTTTCTTTTGGTGCTATTTGATTGCTGCTGCGATTTTTACTTTTTATTATATTCATCAAAAAAGACATGAATTTTGTCAAAAAATTGATTTTTTTAACTTTCTGTGCTGACATTTTTCAAATAAAGTAAAATTTCTGTATACATGCAGCACGAAAAATGTGGACAAACATGTTTTTAATAAAAAAAAAAACCCATTCAGCCTATATTGATTGATTTGGGTAAAAGTTATAGCGTTTACAAACTGTGGTGCAAAAAGTGATTTTTCCCATTTTGAAGCATCTATGACTTTTCTGACCACCTGTCATGTTTCATGAGGGGCTAGAATTCCAGGATAGTATAAATACCCCCCAAATGACCCCATTTTGGAAATAAGACATCCCAAAGTATTCACTGAGAGGCATGGTGAGTTCATAGAAGATTTTATTTTTTGTCACAAGTTTACGGAAAAAGACACTTTGTGACAAAAAAAGAAAAAAAAAAGTTTCCATTTCTAACTTGCGACAAAAAAAAAAATGAAATCTGCCACGGACTCACTATGCTCCTCTCTGAATACCTTGAAGTGTCTACTTTTCAAAATGGGGTAATTTGTGGGGTGGGTTTACTGTCCTGGCATTTTGGGGGGTGCCTAATTGTAAGCACCCCTGTAAAGCCTAAAGGTGCTCATTGGACTTTGGGACCCTTAGCGCAGTTAGGCTGCAAAAAAGTGCCACACGTGCAGTATTGCCGTACTCAAGAGAAGTAGTATAATGTGTTTTGGGGTGTATTTTTACACATACCCATGCTGGGTGGGAGAAATATATCTGTAAATGACAATTGTTTGATTTTTTTTTACACACAATTGTCCATTTACAGAGATATTTTTCCCACTCAGCATGGGTATGTGTAAAAATACACCCCAAAACACATATACTACTTTTCCTGAGTACGGCGATATCACATGTGTGGCACTTTTTTGCACCCTAACTGCGCTAAGGGGCCCAAAGTCCAATGAGTACCTTTAGGATTTCACAGGTCATTTTTGTTTCAAGACTACTCCTCACGGTTTAGGGCCCCTAAAATGCCAGGGCAGTATAGAAACCCCACTAATGACCCCATTTTAGAAAGAAGACACCCCAAGGTATTCCGTCAGGAGTATGGTGAGTTCATAGAAGATTTTATTTTTTGTCACAAGTTAGCGGAAATTGATTTTAATTGTTTTTTTTTCACAAAGTGTCATTTTCCGCTAACTTGTGACAAAAAATAAAATCTTCTATGAACTCACCATGCTCCTAACGGAATACCTTTGGGTGTCTTCTTTCTAGAATGGGGTCATTTGTGGGGTTCCTATACTGCCCTGGCATTTTAGGGGCCCTAAACCGTGAGGAGTAGTCTTGAAACCAAATATCGCAAAATGACCTGTGAAATGCTAAAGGTACTCATTGGACTTTGGGCCCCTTAGCGCACTTAGGGTGTAAAAAAGTGCCACACATGTGGTATTGCCGTACTCAGGAGAAGTAGTATAATGTGTTTTGGGGTGTATTTTTACACATACCCATGCTGGGTGGGAGAAATATCTCTGTAGATGACAATTGTTTGATTTTTTTTACACACAATTGTCCATTTACAGAGAGATGTCTCCCACCCAGCATTGGTATGTGTAAAAATACACCCCAAAAAACATTATACTACTTCTCCTGAGTACGGTGGTACCACACGTGTGACACTTTTTTGCAGCTTAGGTGCGCTAAGGGGCCCAACGTCCTATTCACAGGTCATTTTGAGGCATTTGTTTTCTAGACTACTCCTCACGGTTTAGGGCCCCTAAAATGCCAGGGCAGTATAGGAACCCCACAAGTGACCCCATTTTAGAAAGAAGACACCCCAAGGTATTCCGTTAGGTGTATGACGAGTTCATAGAAGATTTTATTTTTTGTCATATGGGTTTCTAGGCACATTGTACTAAGTTGTTCTTTTTCCTATGACATTTCTTTACTGCTGGCATTGTTGACTTTTGTCATCTGCTTAGTTATGAAAGAAAGGCTAGACCATAGACATCCAGAGAGTAGACCTAGTAGTGGTCCCTAGCTGTTCCTGCATATATCAGATAACCGAGGATGCAGTTGCTACCTGCTGTAGGACCCTGTTGGCTTCAGGCATCCCGTACTCTCAATCAGGATGTTTCTGCACAACTTCCTGTCATTCCTCTTCAGCCTGCCATTCACTCTGTTGGCATATACCTTCCCAACATTTTGAGTCACATATTTCATTATCCATCGATAGCACACTGCACTTTCTTAATTTCCACTAAATATAGGCGTTATTTGGTTTTGACTGATCTGAACAGAATGAGATTCAGGTTTAATGTAACTTTAATCTGAATCTGAATGGCAGCACTATTCTCTATCTCTACCAGGCAGTGAGTGAAGTGTGGCATTTCCCTACACATCTTGTGTGAATGTACTGATATATTATACAGGGCAGCAGTAATGCCATCCAACAAAGTTGTTGAAGTTACTTTGTGTGCCTTGTACTTAAATGTGTACCATGTCATAGAGCTTATAGTTATTTAATTCATATTTTCTTGCCAGCATAAATATAGAGTACGTTATTGCTTAGTGAGAAAATGCACTTATTTCCGTCCAATTACCTTTTGCAATATACTCTTTATTCTCAAGTTGTGAAAGTTTAAGAGAAAACAGTTGTATGCCAATGCTCATGAGAATACCGTAGATGATGGAATTCAGGGACTAGCATAGCGAATGAAACAAACCAAGATCAGAAAATTGATTGTGTCAATTGAAAAGACTTTCTATTAGCTTATCACACTGGCTGGTTTACTACTGACCTTACAGAAAGATGTCCCGTCATTGAAATAAAAAACACTGTTCTGATATCTCAGAGCGGAGATTACAGTACATTAAAGCCAAGCTAATATTATGATACATCTCTCAGTGCCATCCAGTACATTATCTATTACATTCCAATTCCACAAGTCATCATGTACTAATGCATTTTTCCGACCTATCCAGAATAATGTGTAGAGGCTGCACCTCTCTACCAATATTACTAAGTTAATAGAGTTTGATACTGCAGAAGTAACTGATTTCATCAGAGGAAAGAAAAAATTAACATTTGAAAATATTTTACAGTCTATAGAACTGTTACTTAGCATATGGATTCAGTTATTATAAAACCTGTGCAAAATGCCAAGCCAATTCATTTAATACACAGTTAAGCCTGGTACACACTTTTAATGATTGGCCAATTACTGACCAATTTTACCACCTCCATGTAATATAAGGGTCAACAGATATTGAAAGAGCAGATTGTGTAGATAAACCCACATACTATGTGAAGGTGGTTAGAGCACGTTATTTGTCACTCAATAGACATGTTAGTTGGAAAGATTACGATATTAGCCTTTGCACTGCATCATAGCTCTCATACTTAATCACTGTTAATATACATTAGCTGAATACACTTTGAAGGGACCCTGAGCGTTGGCAAAAAAGAAAACTGGACTTGGGGCGTCCTCCAGGCCACCGTAGCCCGCGAGAATTGATGCCACAACGCTGTTCAAGCTCCTTCACAGCTTGATCCACCACTCTATGCACGGCACGCTCCAGGAAGTAAGCATACGGGATCAAGTCACTGATGGTGCCTTCACTGCGACTCACCAGGTTGGTCACCTCCTCAAATGGCCGCATAAGCCTGCATGCATTTCGCATGAGTGTCCAGTTGTTGGGCCAGAACATCCCCATCTCCCCAGACTGTGTCCTTCTACTGTAGTTGTAGAGGTACTGGATGACGGCTTTCTCCTGTTCTAGCAGGTGAGAGAACATATGGAGGGTCGAATCCCAGTGAGTCGGGCTATCGCAAATCAGGCTTCTCACCGGCAACTTGTTTCTCCGCTTAATATTGGCAAATCGTGCCATGGCCGTGTAAGACCACCTGAAATGCCCACACACCTTTCTGGCCTGCTTCAGGACGCCCTCTAAGCCTGGGTACTTTGACACAAATCTTTGAATGACTAGATTCAGCACATATGCCATGCAGGGTACATGTGTCAGCTTTCCCAAATTCAAAGTGGAAATGAGATCGCTGCCATTGTCACACACGATGTTGCCGATGTCCAGCTAGTGATGGGTATTACAATATGCACCTGTCACACACAGACAGGTACCAGACAGGCACAGTGACACTGTGTGTGCTCACGTAGGTAGGTAGGTGCACTGAACAACAGGTAGTAGGTATATGCAGTGATGGGTATTACAATGTGCACCTGTCACACACACAATGTACTGGGCCTGGCAGTAGCACACACAGTAGGAATTACCAAGGCTGTCTATGCAACACAAGTGTCTGTGGGACACACATAAAAAAAAAATAGATCACAAGAACTAGATTAGCTCTCAAAGAGCTATTGAGGGGTGCTTTTTTAGCAATAAGAATCAGCAAGGAGCAAGCTAAGAAGCCTACAAGCCTACTAAGCTTTCCCTATAAGTCTCTGCACAGCAGCTCTCCCTTCTCTAATTACTGCAGGCACACAAGTGAGTTCAATGCCTGACAAGTGAGTTCAATGCCTGACGCTGCCTGCCTTTTATAAGGAGGGGTGGGGCTCCAGGAGGGAGTGTAGCCTGATTGGCTACAATGTGCCTGCTGACTGCGATGTAGAGGGTCAAAGTTGACCCTCATGATGCACTATGGGGTGAACCGAACTTCCGGAAAAGTTTGCGGTTCTCCGCGATCGCGAACCCCGAAAGTTTGCCGGCGAACCGTTCAGGCTATCTCTAGTCCCAACGGCAGCTCCGGTAATTCATGTGAAGTTGTGCGTGCGCACCCTCTCGTCACATCATCATGCCGGTCATCATAAGAGTTCTGCATATGAACGGTTCAGTCTTTAGAGAACCGTGCATGCGCAGCACTCTTACGGAGACCGATGTGATGTGACGAGTGCACAGCGGGGTTCGCATGTGCGACTTCACCCAAAGTCGATTCATTATCCGAGCTGCCAGCGGAGCCACAGAATAGGGCAGGACAATGTTGGGGGACCTTGCGGGCTACGGTGGGATGGAGAAACCCCAGGTAAGTTCAGTTTTCTTTTTTTTTTTTGCCACTGCTCAGGGTCCCTTTAAAGGGAACCTAAACTGAGGATATGGATTTTCCCTTTTAAAATGTCAGTTGCCTGACTCTCCTGCTGATCCTGTGTCTCTAATACTTTTAGCCACAGCCCCTCAATAAGCATGCAGATCAGGTGCTCAGACTGAAGTCAGACTGGATTACATGCATGCTAGTTTCAGGTGTGCGATTCAGCCACTATTGCAACCAAAGAGATCAGCAGGACTGCCAGGCAACTGGTATTGTTGAAAAGGAAACATCCATTTCCCTCTCATTTAAGGTTCCCTTTACAAGTATTATTTTTGCAGCATGATATTCATTACAACAAGTGTTCCTGTTTGGGCACAGGTGTTTGTAGGTTTAGTGCAAAAAATAGCATAATCCACAAGTGGCAAAGACTGATATCAAAAAGCATGGAGGAGTGTGTGAAAAATAGCAAGGTGTGAGGCAGGGGTCATTCTTGTCTGTTTTCTGGACTACCGTTAGTTCACACATGAATGTGTTTTTCGCATACAGAAAAAGACCGACATTCTGTAGCATAATACCAATAAACCCCTATTATTTGTGAACGATTTGTGATTCCTAGCTAACAATCTCTGATGTGCATGAGTCTGCACAGTCCACTCCTGCAGTTTATTTTTTATTTTTTGCATTGTGTTTATATTATGTATGTCTTTGCATTTGGCCAATAGAGGTTATGTTTTGGCAAGTCTCTATGGCCAAATAGTTCCCCTTTGGGATATGTTTTTAGGAAGTGCATTTGTAAAGAATAAAGAAAATACTGAGAATTGCTCATGGGGAGATGGACTAGTCTGTAGGTTTGTCAGATGGTTTCTACCTATTACAAGCATTTTGAAAAACGCATTCCCATTGAATTGATTTAGAATCACGGCAAAATCACTGCGATTTTTAAAAATTGCGGCAAAATCAATGGCTGGAGATTTTACTGCAATTCTCATTCAAGTCAATGGGAATGTGTTTTTCAAAATACAAACACATCGTAAAAGGCTTGACAGCGTTTTTCAGGCCTTTGGGCTCTTTCACATTAGAGCTCATTTGCTGCCTTTTAACACAAAGTCATTGTAACTTTCACATCCAACGCTGCGTTTTGATGCGTTGCAGGAGCTCTTAATCTTCAGGAGCTGGCGGTTTCCCGTGGGGTGAATTATAACTACCGCCTCTAATATGGTATACAAATGTCAGTAGCATTATTATGTGTGTGTGTATACACATGTATGTGTACAGATTTTTTTTTTTACTCTTAATATTTTTTTTATAGTTGTCCTTCAAGTGGTGGACCTCTACTTACTGTCCCATTCTTGTTCTGTATCTACTTTGCTAGGCAATGAGCACAACATCATAATAAACATAAAAAGTCTGCCAGCACGGCAATCAATAGTAATTATAGGCAGTACAGAAAATCAAATACATGAAGCATAGCTAAAATGCAACAGCAACACTTGTATTTTTTATGCTATGAGGCTTCTGTTTCCTATTCCTAAGCTCATCAAAGACCTCCGTTTCTATAAAGTGTTTTATGACAGCTTAGCGGAATCAGCACGGTATGATAGTATATATGAAGATAAATGGCATTATTTAAAGTGAATCTCCATGGAAAAATGAATGTGCGCTATCACTCAACACACCCTTAAAGGACAACTGAAGCAAGGGGAATATGGAGGCTGCCATATTTATTTCCTATTAAGCAGTACCTGTTGCCTGGCTGCCCTGCTGATCCTCCCTTTTTTTCCCATTTAGCTGCTGATTGCTTGGCCTAATATTTAGGGATAGTGTAGATTATGGCTCTATAGTGGGGTATTCATCGTTACTGACATATTAACAGTTGTACTAGGCAAAGGAAAGGCAGAAATAATTTGATGCCAGGAAACCTACAAATAGTAGCTAGATGTCACAAAGCCTTTTTTGGGTGGATCAGGATAGCAGATGACCCTGGTACATGTATTCTGAAATTCCTGACTTTGCTCAACTGTACTGCTTTTAGTTGGCCCTGTTGGCATCAGTAATGTGAAAGAGGGCATGTTGGAGTAGAACAGCTAAAAGAAGTGCAAGCTAATTTTGGTGCATGCTATTATAGCAGGTTCCATTTTGACAATGGGGGTTACGGTTAGGTGACCACGGGAATCAGTTAGTTGCCCACTGAGGGACATTAAGTTTAGGCACCCACAGGTGGGGAGGTTATGGTAAGGCACCATGATGGGGGGGTGGTCTGTGTGAAAGTTAGGTCACAGTCAAATATTACTGATATTTCACTAGATGAATTAAAGGGGCATTATGGCGAAAATTTGTAAAATTTAAAATATGTGCAAACATAGACAAATAAGAAGTAAATTTTTTCCAGAGTAAAATGAGCCATACATTACTTTTCTCCTATGTTGCTGTCACTTACAGCAGGTAGTAGAAATCTGACATTACCGACAGGTTTTGGGCTAGCCCATCTCTTTATAGGGGATTCTCAGGGGTTTATTTATTTTCAAAAGCATTTATTGAATGGCAGTTGCTCTGTCCAACTGCCAAAAAAACTGAGTAGCAAGCAGGTAAGCTGGCCAGCATCATTGTTTAAATCCTTTTTAGGGAATATGTTTAAAAAGAATAAAAGCCTTGCTGAGAATCCCCTATGAAGAGATGGACTAGTCCAAAACCTGTCGCTTCTGTCAGATTTCTACTACCTGCTGTAATTGACAGCAACATAGGAGAAAAGTAATTTATGGCTCATTTTACTCTGGGAAAAAAGGACTTCTTATTTGTATGTGTTACTTTGCACATATTTTACATTTTACAATTTTTCGCCATAGTGCCCCTTTAAGCAATAGATTATCAGTAAATTGATCCAGTAACCAAGCAGCTTGGAATGATCCAAAACCACAAGGAAAGTCTAGGGGACTAAAAGAAACTTAAAGGAGTTCTGTGTAGGTTAAAAAGTAAAACAAGCTGACACTTACCTGGGGCTTCTATCAGCCCCCTGCAGCGGTAATGTCCCGCGCCGTCCTCTCCTGATGCGCCGTTCCCCGCCGCCGGTCCCCGTGTAATTACACTACGGCTGAGCTCTCACTTCCGTATGTGTCATCAGAGCTTACTGTGCAGGTGCAGTACAAGAAAACTCTTTACTGTGCCTGTGCAGTAAGCTCCCGATGACGTGAACGGGAGCGCGCATTATTCGTCTGTTGTCAGACGAATAATGCCTGGTGCCGGCGGCGGGGAACGGCGCATCGTGAGAGGACAGCGCGAGACATTACCGCTGCAGGGGGCTGATAGAAGCCCCAGGTAAGTTTCAGCTTCTTTTACTTTTTAACCTACACAGAACCCCTTTAAAAGCCCACCTACTAAAAAGCAATGCTCAGTGTTGTTTTCCTTTTTTAAAACAGAATGAATTTGCTATAATTCACTTTAAATGAACATCTGTGGTTACCCACAATGCACAGATACTGAATATTTGCAGTAAATTGACCAATATTGTACTACCCGCTATTTCCTGCACCCTTTTTAATGAGAATGTTTTTGGCAATGCTCATGCCCAAATTCGCTTCCTACACTTTCAATCTACCTACATTTGTTCGCTGTTCGCTGTTGGGAGGGCTACTAAAAAGTGATTAATTGCATTGTGCATTGACAACACTATGAAGAGTTTAAAACGTTTAGAACATTTAAAGTAGCCATTAATATGATAGCCTTGAAAATGGCATATGTGGGCAGCACAGTGGCATAGTGGTTAGCGCTCTTGCCTTGCAATGCTGGGTCCCCGGTTTGAATCCCAGCCAGGACAACATCTGTTTGTATGTTCTCCCCGTGTCTGTGTGGGTTTCCTCTGTGTACTCCGGTTTCCTCCCACATCCCAAAAACATACGGATAAGTTAATTAGCTTCCCCCTAAAATTGGCCCTAGACACTACACAATACATACATAGACGTATGACTATGGTAGGGACTAGATTGTGAGTTCCTCTAAGGGCCAGTTAGTAACAAGACTATATACTCTGTACAGCGCTGCGGAAGATGTCGGCGCAATATAAATACTAAATAATAATAATATGTTCACTTTAGTAGCATAGTAGATACTTTAGAAACTCAGAGACAACTTGAGTTAACCAATAACCATGGAAACAAAAATAATTTTGCATAATCCAAGGTATGTATCCATTACAACAGAATAAAATAAAATAATGGAAATTCTGTTCAGTGATTTAATATTGCATTGAATGGTATATCACCATTGGTAACAACTGAACAGTCAGAGGGATTGAATTCAGATTTGTAAGGCTGTGAATGTGTTCCCTTTTGTATCCTAGCTGAAGGAAATGCAGTAAATCTAGTTTTAAAGGATTAGCGCTTTTCACAAATGCCTCTGAAGATCTTGGAGCCATACTGTAAATGCAGTTTGTATAGTTTACTGTCAGATTAAAGCTATTATATAATAACTTTCACTGCTGTGAACGTTGTAATAGCTGTCTCTTCAATGTATCTAATAATAATGCCTTGTTTGCCATTTTAACTTATTCTTTCTATCTTTCATTGATCACTGCAGGTCTTTTAACTTTCTGAAACTTTTTGTAATTAAGTGTTTGATTTTTTTCTGTACATCAACTGTTTGGTTTATAGGTTACAGAAGTGTTTCAGGCTTATTTATTAACCCTTTCGTGACCAGACGCCTCTGGCTCTTTAAGAACCAGAGCCATCCTTTTCTTGATCACGTTCAATATTTTAGCGCCGTGAATGAATTAAATACAATCTTTCTTTCAATCTAAATGATCATATTGAAAATACAATCTTTTGGTAAAAATCACATCATTTATGGGCGCTTTTACCCCATTATGTGCAACTGTTTTCTTCTAGGGTATCTGGCTTTGTAATTGGGGAAGAAACACTGCGGAAGGTGAAAAGTTGTGATCAGCCAACAACCTTGTGGACACCGATAACACTTTAGCTTGTTTTACAAATAAGTAGAGACAAGTAACTCTTCACTTTTTATGCGTTAACAGTAAACCATTCCCAGCCCTACAAGTAATTCTCAGAAAGTTGGTTTTAGCACCCTCAAATATTGGTTTCATGGGGCAGTATGGACTTTGCAGCAAAGCTAGTAATAGTAACTGTATTTTCCAAAATAGGAGGAAATATACTGAAAAGGATGAATGGGTGCTCACGTTCTTTAGATGCGTCAAACTTATTTCTGTATGACCCTTGTAGATACCAATATATGTGAAGACTGTGCTTATACTTGTTTTTAAGTTATTTTCAGCCACGTTTGTGATTCAAAAAGCCTTGCTGCATTGTACACTTTATCCTTTTATACCTGAGGAAGGGCTCTGCCCGAAACATATAGTGTGTATGTCCACTTGGTCCAGTACAGCTTGTTGCTGCATACAGCCTCTGAGTGCCATGTCCTTTCTTAGCTTTTGTTCTTTGGATTAACAGGGGTGGTGTACCTGTTGGATGCTGGTCATTGGTCATTGGAGTTCTTCTCTATATGTGAAGACTGCACTTATACTTGTTTTGTAGTTATTGTCAGCCACTTTTGCGATTCAGAAAGCCTTGCTAGATTGTACTACCTACTTTCCTACTTAAGATTTATTAATTGGACAGTGAATTGTCAGTGTTAGAGTACACCAAAAGTGGGATTTTAATATTAAATGTAAACGCCCCCCAGGTAGCTCTACTAATAGGTTTTAACATTTTTTTTAATTATTTACTTATATTTTGATAAGTGTTAACTGTTTTTAATGTTGCCGTGGTAAACACTGGTCCCTGTGCCAGTGTTAAAGTAGGAAGTTCAATTTTTCCCTGGAACCTAAAAGCTGCTCCTCCCATCCCCATCTAGCTAGTGATGGGATTTCCACCATCCTCCCACACTGAGATAGAATGGGAAGATGCGTAGGGAGCCATGTTTGGTTTCCAGAGTGAAGCCAAACTTCCATAATTTTAGACAGGACAGGGTCTTTAAGCTACCATTGTATTTCAGAATGTAGATAACACTTAAAATAGAATTAAGAGGTTTTGGAAGCCTACTACTAAAGTTACTTGGAAACTTGTGTAGTTTTAATATTTAAAATCACTTTAGCTTTACATTAATAAGCCTGTGACAGAGGCACAGAGGTGACCGTTAAAACCAGCAATGTTAGATATGGCTGTCATTTGGTTGGCTGTGCATTATACCAGCAATATGTCAATCGTCCAATGAGGTTTCCACATATGAATTCAGCTTCTCTGAATGGCTGTTTTAGCATTACAACATAATTCAAAATTCACAGTGGCAGCTGCCATTTTATATTTTCATGTGTCTAGGTTTTGACTTATTTCAAGTACCAAGATGTAAAATGACTTTGCTGTATGATTAGACTTTGAGGTAGGGAAGCACTGTGATGTAACTTATTGCGGCTAAGAACATTTTCTAGAATAATTAGGCATCCCAAAAGGTTGAGCACTCAATGTGATACTATTTTTATGTGCACTAGCTAATATTTTCATAGGATTAAGCTCTCAGAAGTCACTACCCTCATCAGTTCATTAGAATCAGTAATGGACTGTAACACATGAATGTTCAAATATGTAGCCGCTGGTCTGTCACCTAATGTGACAGTCTAGCGTAAGCGCGTACGCATAATCATCTTCCCAGTGTCTTGTTATAACGGGCCTGATGCATGAAAGGCCAATAATGTTGCCATGCACAAGCCGCATATGCCAATTTTTACCAGTCCTAATGCCAGGGGAGCACCGTCCGTTCCTCTATTGCCACCACACGCATTGCTATAGCAATGTGCATTACCGTGGTAATTTGCATGGTGTTACAAGTGTAACAGGCTGTGCTGCATGCCTATGGCAAAATTGTGTAGATTCATTGTCTTTAGTTTGTGTGAGGTTTCTCCAGTGTGACCTTACATGCCACACTTGCATTTCATGAGATCCACCACATTATATGAAAAGCAACAGTATGATTTTGTGATATTAGGCGCTTTGCACGCTATGCTTTTCCTCTGTCCATCTTTTTTTTTTTTCTCATCATTTTTCCCAATGAAGTTGTATCCAGTACATTTTATTGACACTGTTCTATTACTTGTACTTCGAGTGAAAATGCACTACAGGTTTGATTTTTTTTTTGTGTGAATGTTTTGTACAGACGTAAGG
Source organism: Hyperolius riggenbachi (assembly GCF_040937935.1). Lineage (NCBI taxonomy): Eukaryota > Metazoa > Chordata > Amphibia > Anura > Hyperoliidae > Hyperolius > Hyperolius riggenbachi. Next base: position 235,952,868 of record NC_090647.1, on the reverse strand, counting down.
TAAAGGCTGAAAGATGGGAACAAAACTGACATAAAAACAGTATGTTGTATTAATGAAAAAAGCGCTAAGTGTATTTAAAACACTGTTAGAAATTATGCAAATAAAAAAAGCGTGCAATAACAAGAATAAATTAATTGATACAGGTATGTACCTTCAGTCACCCGCACATTCAATCAGACTACATCCATACCACCTCCACACACTGTAGTAAAAAAAGGTACTTGGAGGGTCCTGAAAAATGTGCAAACATAGCAAATAGTAAAATGAATAATTTACTGCATTCTAATATGTTACTACAGTGTCTCTTTAACCCTACAGGATTCCAGGAGAGTTCTATTTGGGATTAAGCCTTTTCAATCCTTTTTTAGGATCACCCACATCCTCCCCAGCACCTATTTTTTTTTCTGGGTGCTGAGGAGGATGTGGGTAATCATGAAAATGGATCAGGGTTTAGTAATAGGCTTTGGGAATTCTGTGCCATGCACCAGTGGCCAAGCATCAGATGTGGGGATGGCACCAACTTGTGTTCTGTAACTCTGCCCCTTTTGCTTGAGCGTCACATTGTTATTATGCGGTGCTCATTGCTTCTTTGATCCACATAGGAGGACACAGTGCCAGACAAAACCAAGCAGCAGCTCCCCTACAAAGGAGCCAAGTGCAGAGGACTGGCAAAGCAAAGGGCGGATGGGGTCAGCGATGATCAGCGTTGGACATAGTCTGATACTCTGACTAGAAGAAGATGGGGCTGTGCCCTATTTTATCAGCAACAGAACTATCTATCGGCAGCCACATTTTTACTATGCCAGATGATGTCCGACGTTAGGCCTATAGAGGAAAAGGCAAATGTCGGACTATGCCCGACAAAGGATAGGAAAGGGTTAAGACTATAGATAGAATTCTTCATTATTTTCTCTTTAGGTTTGCTTTATCATGTAAATCATTATCTATGTCTGAAAAAGCAGCAATATATCTGTGTGATCATTAGAGTTGGGCCGAACCTCCGATTTTAGGTTCGCGAACCGGGTTCGCGAACTTTCGCGGAACGTTCGGTTCGCGTTAAAGTTCGCGAACCGCAATAGACTTCAATGGGGATGCGAACTTTGAAAAAAAAAATAATTATGCTGGCCACAAAAGTGATGGAAAAGATGTTTCAAGGGGTCTAACACCTGGAGGGGGGCATGGCGGAGTGGGATACACGCCAAAAGTCCCCGGGAAAAATCTGGATTTGACGCAAAGCAGCGTTTTAAGGGCAGAAATCACATTGAATGCTAAATGACAGGCCTAAAGTGCTTTAAAACATCTTGCATGTGTATACATCAAACAGGTAGTGTAATTAAGGTACTGCTTCACACTGACACACCAAACTCACCGTGTAACACACCGCAAACAGCTGTTTGTACTAGTGACGGCCGTGCTGGACTGGTGCGCACCATGGCGAGAGTGCAGGTTTTGGTGGCTTTACAGCCCATATGGTCGGCCTGGCTGATGTAGCTGAATGACAGAACAGTGACTGTCCAGCTGATCAAATTTGGTCTGACCACAATGAGGCAACGACCTTATTATCTTTTGTGTGCCCCCCGAGACACTCATCTAGGCGCCGGTCATTGCTTCATTGTGATACGCAAGCCCCTTCACCACGGCAAGGTAATGATCACGAAGGGGAATGGGCGCATGTACATGCCTTTTCTTTTGTTGTTGCAGCTGCCCTCAGTGCAGCCAGAAAAATTAGGCAGTCATGTACACGCACCATAAAAATTATTACAGCGGCCGCTGCTAGCAGCGGCCTAAAAAATTCAGCAATCCGCCTGGAGTCCCGGACCCTGTTGGTGGTGGCGGAGAAGGTAGTGAAGCGGCCTGCAGGCAGACATGCTGTGTGGAGGGACTGGGAGCGACTTAGTCTTTTTGGGGCAGGCCAGGCAGCCAGTCACACGGCATGCAGGCAGAGATGCTGTGTGTGCGGGGACTGACTTAGTCTTGGGGCGGGCAGCAGCCCTCCGGGATCCATGCCTCATTCATTTTGATAAAGGTGAGGTACTTAACACTTTTGTGACTTAGGCGACTTCTCTTCTCTGTGACAATGCCTCCAGCTGCGCTGAAGGTCCTTTCTGAGAGGACGCTTGCGGCAGGGCAGGAGAGAAGTTGGATGGCAAATTGGGACAGCTCTGGCCACAGGTCAAGCCTGCGCACCCAGTAGTTCAAGGGTTCCTCATCGCTGTTCACAGCAGTGTCTACATCCACACTTAAGGCCAGGTAGTCGGCTACCTGCCGGTCGAGGCGTTGGTGGAGGGTGGATCCGGAAGGGCTACGGCGAGGCGTTGGACTAAAGAACGTACGCATGTCCGACATCACCATGAGATCGCTGGAGCGTCCTGTCTTTGACTGCGTGGACACGGGAGGAGGATTAGTGGCAGTGGTACCTTGCTGGCGTTGTGCTGTCACATCACCCTTAAAGGCATTGTAAAGCATAGTTGACAGCTGGTTCTGCATGTGCTGCATCCTTTCCACCTTCCGGTGAGTTGGTAACAGGTCCGCCACTTTGTGCCTGTACCGAGGGTCTAGTAGTGTGGCCACCCAGTACAGCTCATTCCCCTTGAGGTTTTTTATACGGGGGTCCCTCAACAGGCAGGACAGCATAAAAGACGACATCTGCACAAAGTCGGATCCAGTACCCTCCATCTCCTCTTGCTCTTCCTCAGTGACGTCAGGTAAGTCAACCTCCTCCCCCCAGCCGCGAACAATACCACGGGAAGGTTGAGCAGCACAAGCCCCCTGCGACGCCTGCTGCGGTTGTTCTCCTGCCGCTGTCCCCTCCTCCTCCTCCTCCCCCAAAGAAACACCTTGCTCATCATCCTCTGAGTCTGACTCGTCTTCTGCACACGACCTCTCTTCTTCCTCCTCCTCCCCCCTCTGTGCTGCCGCAGGTGTTGAGGAAACAGCTGGGTCTGATGAAAATTGGTCCCATGCCTGTTCCTGCCGTAACGGTTCCTGGTCACGCTCATTCGCAGCTTCATCCGCCACTCTACGCACAGCACGCTCCAAGAAGTACGCGTAGGGAATTAAGTCGCTGATGGTGCCCTCACTGCGGCTCACCAGGTTGGTCACCTCCTCAAACGGCCGCATGAGCCTGCATGCATTTTTCATCAGTGTCCAGTTGTCGGGCCAGAACATCCCCATCTTCCCAGACTGTTTCGTTCTACTCCAGTTGTAGAGGTACTGGGTGACGGCTTTCTTCTGTTCTAGCAGGCGGGAGAACATGAGCAGGGTCGAGTTCCAGCGAGTGGGGCTATCGCAAATGAGGCGTCTCACCGGCATGTTGTTTTTACGCTGAATTTCTGCAAATCGTGCCATGGCTGTGTAAGAGCGCCTCAAATGCCCACAGAACTTCCTGGCCTGCTTCAGGACATCCGCTAAGCCAGGGTACTTTGCCACAAATCTTTGAACCACTAGATTCATGACATGTGCCATGCAGGGTATGTGTGTCAGCTTCCCCATATGCAAAGCGGCAAGCAGATTGCTGCCGTTGTCACACACCACGTTGCCTATCTCCAGGTGGTGCGGGGTCAGCCACTCATCCACCTGTTTCTTAAGAGCAGCCAGGAGAGCTGCTCCAGTGTGACTCTCCGCTTTGAGACAAGCCATGTCTAAGATGGCGTGACACCGTCGTACCTGGCATGCAGCATAGGCCCTGCGGAGCTGGGGCTGTGTAGCTGGAGAGGAGAACTGCCACTCAGCCAAGGAGGAGGAGGAGGACAGCGAAGAGCATGTAGCAGGAGGAGAGGAGGTGGCAGGAGGCCTGCCTGCAAGCCGTGGAGGTGTCACAATTTGGTCCGCCGCTTTCTGCTTGCCATCGTTCACCACCAGGTTCACCCAATGGGCTGTGTAGGTAATGTAGCGGCCCTGCCCGTGCTTGGCAGACCAGCCATCCGTGGTCAGGTGTACCCTTGACCCAACGCTCTTCGCAAGAGATGACACCACTTGCCTCTCAACTTCACGGTGCAGTTGGGGTATGGCCTTTCTCGAAAAATAAGTGCGGCCTGGCATCTTCCACTGCGGTGTTCTGATGGCCACAAATTTACGGAAGGCCTCAGAGTCCACCAGCCGGTATGGTAACAGCTGGCGAGCTAACAGTTCCGCCACGCCAGCTGTCAGACGCCGGGCAAGGGGGTGACTGGCCAAAAGTGGCTTCTTCCGCTCAAACATTTCCTTCACGGACACCTGACTGCTGCTGTGGGCAGAGGAGCAGGAACCGCTCAAGGGCAGAGGCGGAGTGGAGGAGGGTGCCTGTGAAGGTGCAAGGGAGAAAGCGGCAGAAGCAGATGATGCACCTGAAGGAGGAAGAGGAGAAGGAGGGTGACTTTTCTTTTGTGTGCTGCTGCTGCTTTTGCTCAGGTGGCCATCCCATTGCTGTTTGTGCCTTTTCTCCAGGTGCCTTCGTAAGGCACTTGTCCCTACGTGAGTGTTGGCCTTTCCACGGCTCAATTTTTGTTGGCAGAGCGAACAGATGGCTTTGGTCCGATCTGAGGCACACACATTAAAAAATTTCCACACCGCTGAGCCACCCTGGGATGTGGGCACTATGGGGACCTCAGCAGCTGATGCTGAAGGGCAAGTTGGCTGGCTGTACATAGGTGGCGATACATGGTGCCGGACTCTGCCACCAGCTGTTTCTGACGAAGAGCTGCCCCAGCTTCTTTCAGCAACTTCTCTCCTCCTACTACTCTCTGACTCCCCCTCTGAACTGTCCCCCTCTTCATCTCCTCTATTGGGAACATACAGAGGATCCCTATTACCGTCATTATCGTAGTCATCCTGCCCAGCTTCGCTTGCCTCAGACAAATCCAAACTTGCACCATCAGTAGGTCCTTCATCCTCCTGACACGTTACATCCATAGTGTTGCCGCTTAACTCAGACATATTAGCTGGTGAAAATTCATCTGGCTGTAACAACAATGGCTGTGCATCAGTGATTTCAACACTAAATAATTCTTGCGAAGTGTCAAATGCAGCGGAAGTGGTGCTAGTAGTAGCGCTGGTGGCTGAGCAAGATGAGGTGTTCTGTGTCGCTAAATACTCAACCACGTCCTGACAATCTTGGGAGGTGATGGGACGTGCCTTCTTCCGAGCACTGTACTGTGGGCCAGGTCCACACGAAATTACATTTACACAACCTCGCGCAGACCTGCCGGGTGGCCTTCCTCTGCCTCTGCCACTACCTCTTCCTCTTCCTCTACCTGTTTTGTCCATATTGGGTATGCACGGAGTGGTATATCACACTGCGTGCACTCACGTAGGTAGGTGGGTTCACTTAACTGCACAGGTATGCGCACTGATGCGGTGGGTTCACTGAACAGTACAGGTATACAGTGGCGGGTCCACTGAACAGAACAGGTATACAGTGGCGGGTCCACTGAACAGAACAGGTATACAGTGGCGGGTTCACAGAACAGGTATACAGTGGCGGGTCCACTGAACAGAACAGGTATACAGTGGCGGGTTCACAGAACAGGTATGCAGTGGCAGGATCACTGAACACAATAGGTATGCAGTGGCGTGTTCACTAAACAGGTATACAGTGGCGGGTCCACTGAACAGAACAGGTATACAGTGGCGGGTTCACTGAACAGGTATACAGTGGCGGGTCCACTGAACAGAACAGGTATACAGTGGCGGGTTCACAGAACAGGTATGCAGTGGCAGGTTCACTGAACACAACAGGTATGCAGTGGCGTGTTCACTAAACAGGTATACAGTGGCGGGTCCACTGAACAGAACAGGTATACAGTGGCGGGTCCACTGAACAGAACAGGTATACAGTGGCGGGTCCACTGAACAGAACAGGTATACAGTGGCGGGTTCACAGAACAGGTATGCAGTGGCAGGATCACTGAACACAATAGGTATGCAGTGGCGTGTTCACTAAACAGGTATACAGTGGCGGGTCCACTGAACAGAACAGGTATACAGTGGCGGGTCCACTGAACAGAACAGGTATACAGTGGCGGGTCCACTGAACAGAACAGGTATACAGTGGCGGGTTCACAGAACAGGTATACAGTGGCGGGTCCACTGAACAGAACAGGTATACAGTGGCGGGTTCACAGAACAGGTATGCAGTGGCAGGATCACTGAACACAATAGGTATGCAGTGGCGTGTTCACTAAACAGGTATACAGTGGCGGGTCCACTGAACAGAACAGGTATACAGTGGCGGGTCCACTGAACAGAACAGGTATACAGTGGCGGGTCCACTGAACAGAACAGGTATACAGTGGCGGGTCCACTGAACAGAACAGGTATACAGTGGCGGGTTCACAGAACAGGTATACAGTGGCGGGTCCACTGAACAGAACAGGTATACAGTGGCGGGTTCACAGAACACGTATGCAGTGGCAGGATCACTGAACACAATAGGTATGCAGTGGCGTGTTCACTAAACAGGTATACAGTGGCGGGTCCACTGAACAGAACAGGTATACAGTGGCGGGTCCACTGAACAGAACAGGTATACAGTGGCGGGTTCACAGAACAGGTATACAGTGGCGGGTCCACTGAACAGAACAGGTATACAGTGGCGGGTTCACAGAACAGGTATGCAGTGGCAGGATCACTGAACACAATAGGTATGCAGTGGCGTGTTCACTAAACAGGTATACAGTGGCGGGTCCACTGAACAGAACAGGTATACAGTGGCGGGTTCACTGAACAGGTATACAGTGGCGGGTCCACTGAACAGAACAGGTATACAGTGGCGGGTTCACAGAACAGGTATGCAGTGGCAGGTTCACTGAACACAACAGGTATGCAGTGGCGGGTTCACTGAACAGGTATACAGTGGCGGGTCCACTGAACAGAACAGGTATACAGTGGCGGGTCCACTGAACAGAACAGGTATACAGTGGCGGGTCCACTGAACAGAACAGGTATACAGTGGCGGGTTCACAGAACAGGTATACAGTGGCGGGTCCACTGAACAGAACAGGTATACAGTGGCGGGTTCACAGAACAGGTATGCAGTGGCAGGATCACTGAACAGGTATGCAGTGGCAGGATCACTGAACAGGTATGGAGTGGCAGGATCACAGTACAGGTATGCAGTGGGCTGAGGGCTCACTGAACAGAACAGGTATGCAGTGGCAGGATCACTGAACAGGTATGGAGTGGCAGGATCACAGTACAGGTATGCAGTGGGCTGAGGGCTCACTGAACAGAACAGGTATGCAGTGGCAGGATCACTGAACAGGTATGCAGTGGCAGGATCACAGTACAGGTATGCAGTGGGCTGAGGGCTCACTGAACAGAACAGGTATGCAGCCAGGAAGAAGTTAAGCCTAACTAATCTTTCCCTTTATGAGAGACTGCAGCAGCTCGCCCTACTCTCACTAATGCAGGCACACGAGTGGCCGTAATGGCCGCCGCTGCCTGCCTTATATAAGGGGGGGTGGGGCTCCAGGGGCTAGTGTAGCCTAATTGGCTACACTGGGCCTGCTGACTGTGATGTAGAGGGTCAAAGTTGACCCTCAGTGCATTATGGGGCGAACCGAACTTCTTCCACAAAAGGTTCGCGTACGGTACCCGCACGCGAACCACCTACGTTCGCGCGAACCACGTTCGCCGGCGAACCGTTCGGCCCAACTCTAGTGATCATGTACTATTTGTAGATGAGCTGAACCATGTAGATATACTTGTAAACAATAAACAGCAGCGCTGTGTGGTCAACTTCAAAACAGATGCAGTTCCACCTCCAGAGATTCCAATAGCTTGTCTTTATACTCCTAAAAAGTGCCACTCCGTGCACCGAAAAGAAGGAGATACAGGATTCTCTCAGTGGAATATAACGGACAAATGTATTGAGTAAATCTTGCAGATAAAAAGCAAAGTACAACTCACATATAGAGGGTCCTACTCAAGTAAGAACCCTATTGGCAATATTCGCTTACCACCCAGAGTGGTACTAGAGTTATGTCATTTCCCGCTCTCGTCCCGACTAGTTTTGGCCTACCGCCATCATCAGGTATCCCCTGATGATGGTGGAAGGACAAAACTAGTCGGGACGAGAGCGAGAAATGACATACTAAAATGACATACTACATACTACTGATCGCTGTCCTGAACTCTAGTACCACATTGGGTGGGAAGCGAATATTGCCAATTGGGTTCCTACTGTAGTAGCACCCTCTATATGTGAGTTGTACTTTGCTTTTTATCTGGAAGATTTACTCAATAAATTTGTTTGTTATATTCCACTGAGAGATTCCTGTATCTCCTTCTATTCGGTGCATGGAGTGGCACTTTTTAGGAGTATAAAGACAAGCTATTGGAATCTCTGGAGGTGGAACTGCATCTGTTTTGAAGTTGACCACACAGTGCTGCTGTTTATTGTTTACATTTGCTACTGAGGAACAGGATATACCTCTACAGTCGCTGCAAAGTGTGGATTTCAGATAAGTAGAGAAGATTACTCATTTGAAGCGCCTCTATTTTACTGTATTCTATGTAGATATACTTGCTTTGTGCAGTGATGAGGACAATTTGAGAAAGTAATTTCAGACTTAAAAGTCAAACCTGGTGGGAAAATGGTGTATTTGCTGCTTTTCATAGAATAAGTAGATTTAAAGCAGGCAGCATTTTTTTTTTCAATTACTTTTCAATTACCTCTTATGGACTAAACATTGAAACCTTAAGTGAACCCTCGATTTGTAGGTAGCCAGTGGCTAACGAAATCTATTCAACAACATAATCCCTGCAATCATTTTATTCTTAAGTCAAGCATGTGGTCTGTTTGATTTTGAAAATAAAAGGCTGATTTGGAAATACATTTTACTTTCCTTCCTCCGCTACTTATATGACATTAAAAATATAACACTGAAAACTACCCATGAAACCAGAACCTGCTAAGATGCACCTTGATTGTTTTATGAACTGCCAGTTTGGAGTTCTCTATGCTTCTGGCTTCATAAAGTAAAGGGAACAAGCTGATAGTCAGCTGTAGTGCCTTAGGACATTTTTTCCAAAAAATGAATGGATATCTATGCACATAATTTGAATGGGCGATGAGATTTAATCTGTAGAGAAGAAAGTAAAGCACAAGAGATAAAAAAAGATTAATTACTTGCTTCAAACCTTCTATAGTATAATGCCTAACCTAGACATTCCTATTTTACTTTCAGCATACTGTGATTCAGACCACTGTATCCATCATTTTAGGGAAAAAGTGACCTTTTAGTTTAGTACATTTACTATGTTCCTTGCATAAGTTAGCCTTTTATAATGAAACTGCTTTTGTAAGTTTATAGTTTTATGCAGAGATTTTGTCCCAAGTGTAAAATCTAGAGCTTTGCCTCTATGACTGTATACTCTAGAAATTAATCTATGTTGCACTAGATTCCATATATTGGTATGTTTGTGATGCTGGCGTGTGTCCACTTGTGCTGACAGATGACTGTTAGTTATACCAGGACAACAGTAAAGTTATATGACCACTATACATGGGTACTGACCCACTGTGTCATTTTCTGTTCCTGTTAAGAAAACCTCAGACCTGCTGACCTCTGGAGTGTCAAAGTCCGTAAATTCTCCTAAGCAGTGATATAAAGGACCACACAAGTGGAATTTATGGGAGGCAGCACTGAAGCTGTCACCCCAAGGTGCTAAAGTGAATTTGGAGTTGACAAACTGAGTATCAAATGACATGAGACATATAAGGCAGGGAAACCTTAGGGAAAACAACAACAAACAACATTTGTAAAGCGCTTTTATCACATAGGACTCAAAGTGCATATGCATGGCCCAGATCAGTAGTTGGTTGATTGATAAATTTTGGTACAGAGGAACAATTCTACAAGCCCACAAATGCCAGGCTAAACAGGTGGCTTTTCAGTCTTACAAAATAAGCACAGAGACAGCTGGAGCCTAACTAGTGTAGTATTTACAGTTAATGAGAGGATCTGTATTCAATCAGCTGATACTCACAAAATTAGGTTGTAACCAACCAAAAAAGTCCTATGGAGAATATCAGTCTCTACTCAGTAGCAGCAGGTCTCTTCATGCTTGTTGGTCGCACTCTTTAAAGAATTTGGATGATCCTACCCTCTTACAAATTCTAGCAGGGAACTGCCCTCCTCGGGAGAGTGTTGAATATAACAGGAGGAAGAGGTGCACAGGGAAAATAAACACTTTTTTAACTGACTAGACCTAATGCCCATTTAAAAATAGGCTCTAGTCATTGCCGCCACATGCCAGCGTGCCCAACCGGCCGCCCCCCTGGAATGTCCTGCTCCGGTCCTAGGCTGTCCGTGCTGTGCACATGTGCAGTAGAAAAAACACACAGACACAACACTGATGATGCAGGGACACCTGCGGTTTTATTATATAGAATAAAATAAAAATTGGAAGGTTGCTTACCTCGGAGATGGCACCAGTAATGGAAAAGTTTGCTTGCATGTTCGGCTAACTTTCTCAGGCCAAATTTCAGTCCCAGCAATGTGATCGAACTGTGCATTGAGCGCCTCAGTGCAATGGCTTTATCACAAATTCTTTTTTATGTTTAGCTGGGACTGTACCAGAGAATAAGTTCGGTTAAGTCTTGGCATCAAACAATAAAGGTGGCCACACGAGATACAATAAAATGATCCGATTTTACAATAATTCGATAAAAACAATCGTATCTCTCAAAAACATTGAAAGCTTTTTTTTCATTCGATCGGCTTTCCCATTTTTTTCGATTTAAATCAATCCGGAATGCCAGATATTTCTCTTCAATCTCTACTAAAGATTGTATGGTGTGTGTTGGATTGTTAATTTATTAATATACACAGCCTAGCAATTTTCTCTGAGTTTCCAATCATTTTTATCATAATTGAGGAAAAAATTTAACATAGGTGTGTGGTACATTGGTCATATTTTTAAAATGTTACAATCAGTCAGAAAAATTGATTGCAGTTCTTAAATTGAATAGATATTTAAAAAATTGTATGGTGTGTGGTCACCTTAAAAGGCAACACATATATGGTTCTTCAAAAACCTTATAACCTGCAGGCAGTACGTATTCACCATGGGGCAGTAGCAGATCATATGCAGAAAGGTGCTGCAATCCACACAACATTTTGGACAAAGATCACCTGCCTGTGCACTAAACTTTGCCAAGCATGCTGGTGTAAGAAAAGCCCTATATAATACACAGAGAGAGAGGTAGCTGTCTGTTTGATGAGGAAAGACCTTAGTAGCACTGTATACTGAAAAATGAAAGAATGGGGCAATATTTAGGGTCGGTTTCCACTACATGCAGATTCTGGATGTAGAAAAACTGACTCCAATGAATGCCTAGGCTTCACGCCTTGTTGGAATCATTGCTAGTAGCAGGAGAACCCCATGCATTTGCCCAGTAATAATGTCATTGAGATATTAAATAAAGTGTACCTGAGATGAATTAAGAGTAAAAATTTATACATACCTGGGGTTTCCTTAAGCCCCTTTCGTCCTCTTTGCTCCCTCCCTGTCCTCCTCTGCCTCGTGGATCTTCCACAATCCTCCTGGTAACCACGTATGTATGAATTTTTACTTTAATTTAATCTCAGGTTTACGTAAAGTAATCCCTTCAGTTAACCTCCTTGGCGGTAACCCCGTGTGTGACACGGGGTAAGCCGCCGGAGGGTGCCGCTCAGGCCCTGCTGGGCCGATTTACTTAATTTTTTTTTGCTGGACGCAGCTAGCACTTTGCTAGCTGCGCCAGCACCCCGATCGCCGCCGCGCGCCCGATCGCCGCTATCCGGTGCGGCGCGCACCCCCCCCAGACCCCGAGCGCTGCCTGGCCAATCAGTGCCAGGCAGCGCCGAGGGGTGGATCGGGTCTCCCAATGACGTCCCGACGTCGCTGACGTCGGTGACGTCATCCCGCCCCGTCGCCATGGCGATGGGGGAAGCCCTCCAGGAAATCCCGTTCTTTGAACGGGATTTCCTGATCGGTGATCGCCGAAGGCAATCGAAGCGGGCGGGGGGATGCCGCTGAGCAGCGGCTATCATGTAGCGAGCCCTCGGCTCGCTACATGATAAAAAAAAAAAAATTTTTTTAAAACTGCTGCATATTTTTCATACCGCCAAGGGGGTTAATAGAGATAACACACCTAGAAGTTTAGATTTTGTGTGCGTGCATGCGTGTGTGTGTTCACTATGTCCGTATTTTTTGACACATAAACCTCCAGCAGTCCTGTTGGTTTCTACACAGTTGTTCAGCAGTGTTCACACCTTCTGAGCATAAATGCTGGTGGTTTGAAGGAATGTCTTCTGGAATGTATTACGATAGGTGGTTTGAAATGCCAAGCTCTATTAGTTTGATTAACCATTTCAGAGTTTACCAAACGTGCCCCTAAACAACTGCACATTTTACGGGTATCCTTATATAGACATATAGTTTATTAATAATCTGTGACTTATTAGAATGATGTTGGTCTGTTGGTGAGACTTGAAGATTATTTTGAAGGCCCATCTTACCCCTCCATCAGACAGACTCTTAAGATCTCACATCTTAAATAGGATCTGTTCTGTCCGATTTGTACAATAAGAAACATACCAATCGAGTCACTGTGATCTCCTGGATCCCTCTCTGCCGTTTCCGCTGCTCCCCGCCGTGACCCTGGATTTTAATCTCCACTTGTAGGCAGGGTTTACAAATAAAAAACATGGCCACTAACAAGGAAGTGATGTCTGTGTGTGTGTATACTAATATGTGGAAGCATGTATGTGTGTGTGTGTGTATATGTATAACTATATATATATATATATTACAAGTTTTTATTACATAGTGAATTATCTGCACTCCAGTCTAGGATTCTCACAATTTCTCAGCATGTGAGCATGTGACAGGCAGCTCCCTCCCCCCCTCAGCCTCACAAACTGTATCACAGACAAGCTGAAACTGAGGGCAGGGATGCTGTCTGTGAGGAATAAACAAAGCACAGGGAGCCTGAAGGGGCGTGCATAACTTCTCCCTATTACAAGAGAGGCAGCCCATTCCTCCCTAGGTCGACAAAGCTTGGCAAAGAAAAGAAGATTAGATATATTACAGAGACAATGCAACTAGAAAAGGCTGCAGTAATCCAGACCACATTAGAACAGGTATAGGATAGAAGAAATAAGACTGAACATTTTGTTACAGAGTCTCTTTAATAGCCACCAGGCAAGAAAAGGCCCAGAGCTGTAAGGGGGCCCCGACTACTTCTTCACTCTCTCCAGTCAAGGGGTCCATCTTTCAGATCAGGTGTTATTTGTGGCTTCACTCTGTATGGGTGTGAAGATTATGATGTTAACACTTGGTTTGTGATCTTTGTAAGATGGGTTCCATGGCGGTAAGGGTCACATGGGGGTAGCAAGGGAAAAGGTGTGAACATTTGGGAGCCCCATTAAAGTTTTGCTGGGAGAGGGGGCATGATTTAAAATGTTGTATTGTAGACATTAGGTTCTCAATACAATGTATTAGGGGTTTATTATAATGGTCAAAGGGAGTATTTGGATTCCAGAGATGGATTAAGATGTAATGGGGTCCTAGGCAAGATAGTAGATTTGGGGCACCCTTGTGATCTTTTTGATAAGCTGAAGTGGAGAGAGGCAAGAGAAGGTGGCTGGTGGTGGTCCCCTTGACACCCACTAGGCTCCAGGCATCTTCCTAGGTTGCTTGGTGGATGATCCTGGTCTGTTTGAACTTGTTAGTCACTTGAAGTCAGCCATATATTAAAGTTGGGGATTATAAAATGATAAATCATACATAAAGTAACCTAAATAGGCATTTTAGGTGTGTACATCCTAGAAAGGCCCCCACAAATTTGGGAGGAATGAGGCCGATAGTAGAAAATCAGAATGTTACCATCATTCTAATATCACACCATCTAACATATATCTCACAAATGCCCTCCCCCTACCTACACCTAACAATAACCCTTCCCCAAAGTAGCCAAACCCCAGGTGCCCCATCACTTACCCTTGCCGATATCTGGAGCCAAACTCCATTGCCCAAATTAAGCATTGAACGCCATTATAACCACAATTAACATTGCGGTTTATGGCACTGCCCAGATTACCATCCTGTGGATACCTTAATTACTTCTTTCAGGTTTTAAGGAATTTAAAGCATTAGGTGAAAATGAATACACAATTATGAATTAATCATCAAAAAAGCAAAAATGTATTCTTGCATCACTACACTACTGCTGACAATAGTGGGAATTGCATTAGAGTTTTTGTTATTTGGTATTTCACAGTTCACTGTGGAACTGATATTTGGTAAACTAGAAAGGTTTGATGTGCAGTTTAGAGTTAGGCCTGCAGCACTATTATTATTACTATTAGTATTATTATTATTATTATTATTGAGTTATACAGGACCATCATATTTCCATAGTGCTGTGCATAGTATTACTGGTCTTCTGAATACAGTTTGAGCTATTGAGTGAGCTGAGGTGGCATACAATTAAATGAATAAAAATAGGCCCCATAATCACTTTCTGTATGGTGTATGTGTGGTTAGTGAATGTATACAAACTACATAAAATGCCCTTGGCAATACCCCATAAAAAGTGTTGCTGTAAACATTGTATATTCTGGGTGTCCATATTCTTCTTCTTCTGTACTTTCTGGACTGGCTCCAAACATCAGTGACTGAGAGCTGGTGTCCTTGCTGAAGAAGGAAACTTAAAACCAACATGTTTGATATTTTGGGAATAATATTTGAATGTCTCTTATGGAATCATTGAAAGTGATGACTTTTTTTTTTAACAACCATGTTGGCTGTAGATGTCAGAGTGACATTATGAAATATTGATCATGCTAATTCATCAGCAGTTGTCCATGTTGATGTGTGTTATTCAACAGGTTAACCACTTAATGACATGCTGACTTATAAAAACGTCCTGCTAGAGCCACTTAATGGCTCTAGGACGTTTTTATAAGTCAGACAGAGATGCTGCCGCTGTGCACGTGCGCACGCACATTCCCGTGCACATGAAAATAGTGAAAAAAAAAACACCAAAGAAAAAATATACCTTTGTTTCCAAATAATATATTGTCTTGTCACCATACTTTGTACTAGGGACATAAAATCTTGTGATAACCAGGACAAATAGGCAAATAAAAGGTAGGGTTTTATGTACAGTAGCAGTGTTTATATTAAAACTATAGGGGATGAAATTGGAGAAATAGTGTATTTTTTTCTTTTTTTCCTTGTATTTCCCTTTAAAATGCATAGAAAATAAAGTTATTACTGAAAACAAATATCAACCCCAAAAAGCCCAATTGGTGGTATAAAAAACAAGATATAGATCATTTCATTGTGATTAGTAGTGATTAAGCTATTGGCAAATAAAAGGGATGAGCACGGAAAGGTGAAAATCACTGTTGTCCGTTAGGGTAAAAAGTGCCTTGGGGTGAAGTGGTTAAAGCTGTGTTATGGCACATCTACTTTTTTTTTTTTTTAAATAATTACACAGTGATCAGCCAAAACATTAAAAAAAACACTCATATTGTGTAGGTCTATCTTGTCCCACCAAAGCTGTTCTAACCTGTCAAGGACTCCACAATGCTTTTAAAGGTGTCCAAGGGTTAATGATTGTCATAATGTGATCATTTTAGTTGTGCAAGATTTTACATAAAGTTTAGCAATTATGATTACACGTAATAGGATTTCAAAAGTGAATTTATTTGTTAGAGGCAATGGGAATAAGTGAAAAAAAAAAGTTTTTCTTCAAAAATACCTTCAAAAAAGACCTTGTTGACCTTGTTGTTTTTAAGATATCCAAAGAAAAAAGTGGTTTTGAAGTACCTGAACTGGATTTTGAAAAATGACCAGAGCCCACGGTGGGCTAGAATACCATTTAAGCAGTATCTTGGTTATTCTTGTTGTCCTTGGCATCTCCTTGTTCCCTGGTGGTCTCCATAGTTAACGGAATACTCTAGTGGAATACAGGGCCGGATTTGTACTTTTTACCGCCCAAGGCCCACTATCACTAGCTGCCCACGGACCAACAGCATTCTAAACTTTCCCCCAACACGGTAGGGATTAGATTGTAAGCTCCTCTGAGGACAGTTAGTGAACTGATGGCAGAGATTAAATTATAAACTCCTCTGAGGACAGTTCGTGACATGTTGGCAGGGATTACATTATAAACTCCTCTGAGGACAGTTAGTGAAGTAATGGCAGGGATTACACTATAACTCCTCTGAGGACAGTTAGTGACGTGATGGCAGGCAGCTCAGAGATCACGGTAAGTGCCCGTTCTCTGCCCCTTCATCTCCTGAGTGGAAGATGCGGTTGGTGGTAGCCAACGATATATATTTCATTTAGGTGTTTTATAAGTAGGGATAAAGTTATTGCTGATTAAATAGGGACATAGCTAAAATGTCAAAACTGCTCTGATCCATAAGGAGGAAACAAGGTCTGGATGTTAAGTGGTTAAAGTAATTCAATTAAAATAAAATAGCTCCACGTATGCCATTATAATAGAGTTTATTATGACCTCAATGTCATCTGCTTTCAGTCTTCTGTTCTTGAATCTTGATTGGCATCTTTGAGACTTCATGCAAGGGTCATGATAACCTGTCCTATGCAAATGGTGAATCATGCAAAAGCAAGGAGTGATAGCAGGCAGTAATTAATTCCTTCAGCTTCCACGTTCTTTTCAAATGTTAATGAATCAAGTGCATTGTCATGCAGTGTAACTGTGTTTATAGAGTTTCTCTCCTTACTTTGCTGCAAGAGAATGAGTGAAGAAATTCAGGACCTGTTTAATAAATATTAATATAGTAACATTTTTAAAACCGTGTGATTTTTTTTTTAAACTTAAAGGACCACTAACGTGAAAAATTGTAAAATTCAAAATACACATAAACACATACAAATAAAAGGTATGTTTCTCCAGAGTAAAATGAGACATAAATTAC